>NC_060069.1:64413260-64716290 GCF_922984935.1 Meles meles
TAGTTCCAAAGTTTTTCACCTTCATTATTCACAGACTGCGCTTTTCCTATCTTAAAATCTGAGGATTCTACCTGCTTATGATCTCTAGGAAGTAAAGAATATTATCTTATGCATCTTTATAAATATCTCAGTTATTGACATCATGCTTGGTAGAGAGGAGGAACCCAAAGGGTGGATTTATTACCTCAAATTAACTGGATTTTTAATTACTAGCCTAGGTAGGTAACTGGGAATAAAGGTGAGAGTTACCATCCTGTTAAGAATAAAATCAAAAGTGAGCCTTTTCCCCAAATTTGCTTCAGATGTAGAAATAATTTGACTTAATACTGAGCTTTGATGGGGAGAAGGGGAAGATTAACAACCTTTGACCTCTTGTGAAAACCTGTAAAATATTTCCATTTCTGCTTTTCCTATAATTGCATGACATTTCTCTATAAACAGTTCAAAACTAAATTTGCACTTGTTAATTTTCTTTGTTAGCTAGATGCGATCATTCAACTAGGTCCGTTTCATATTAAAATTGGACAACACATTGTGGCCTACAGGAAAGAAAGACGGAATGATAAAGCTACAAACTCTCTCTCTGTCCCCGGCCCTCTTTTTTGTGAGGGAAGGGTTGGTTGGCAGCAATACCCATATCTTCACTGTTTTACTCTCCTTTCCCTAATGTGTGCTAACAGGTACTCTCATTTTTTTTTAATTTTATTTTTTTTATTTGTTTATTTACAGCATAACAGTGTTCATTGTTTTTGTACCACACCCAGTGCTCTATGCAGTACGTGCCCTCCCTATTACGCACCACCCGGTTCCTCAACCTCCCCCACCCCCCGCCCCTTCAAAACCCTCTGGTTGTTTTTCAGAGTCCATAGTCTCTCATGGTTCATCTCCCCTTCCAGTTTCCCTCAACTCCCTCTCCCCATGTCCTCCATGTTATTTGTTAGGTACTCTCATTTTTGTATTGTGTTTAATTTTTCTTTAATCTCGCGGTCTTCTGTGACTCTTTCACCTCCGTACTAAATCGAAAGAAGGGGCTGCGTTCCTTTCCTATAGAAATGGCAGCAGGGAGCATAAATAGTGTTTGACAGCTCTTTTATTTTATTTTATTCAAGAAAAATAGATGGTCTCACTGAATCAGCTTGGGATTATATTGCTATAATTCTGTCTCTGTTTTGGAAGGAACGTTCCTCCCAGTCCAGGGGACCGCAGATGATTAACTAGGAGCTCAGATCAAAAGCGTCATTATGTAGGTTCTATGGAAGGTCACAAGTTAAAACAACATATTAGAGAGTGGCTTTGTGGACATTGCTCCTTAGAAATGGATTTCCAAATTAAAACTCTGTTCTTAAACTATTGAAAGTCTGTGAGAAAACAGAGATCACCTTTGGACAGCAGTTTTAGGGTAATAACCTCCAGAAATATTCAATTTCTCTAAAGTTCAAATATACTCATTTGTCTAAAGCGGTATATACCACTCTGGTTTTGCAAAGGAATATGAATTGTCCCCCTGCCTCTCCAGGGTGGACAAGGTAGTCTTTAAAAATAAATGAAATAAAAGTTGTATGCTAAAAATACATCTATACCATACTAAACTTTCATCCTACCAACATCTAACATATAATATTAAGGTAGCATCATCTCAGTCAGAGACACTAAAAATATCTACTTGATATTTGACCCTGGCTAAGTATGCATCAGAAACTGAACTCTGATGTTTTTCATTCATCTACTGCAACATTACAATATATTTCTTTCCTACTGTACCTATCATTTTCTCAAATATACACATTCAATTTTACCTATCTTTTTTCCTGCAACTTCTCATTTTTCTAAATATTCTTGCAGGTACATAAAGACCTTGGAATCTCATTTTGTCTACATAATTAAAAAAACCACCAAGGTAACTCTCTACTAACCAACTCAATTTAATCCTATCTAGGCTTTAACTAATGTTTAAAATGCCTGTGGTGAGGCAAACAATTCATTTAAAAATAAATATGGTGTTTCTTGTGTCATAATCTTGGCCCAGCAATTGGGTATTTGAGGATTCTAACAGGAACCTTTGGTTTATCACTCTGATTATCATAACCTCCACTGGCATTAATAACCTACTGACTTAAAAAATAATCTGAAAAACAATGCGGTAGTTAAGATGAGTTTGAATTACGTATTCTTTATATTCTTCCCAGATATATCACAGAATGATTTTATAACCTTGGGAAAGTCACTGAACCTCTCTATACTTCTATTCTCATCTCTTTAAAATAAAGATAATGACTTCACCTTATTACCTAGTTCAGTGATGAAGGTGTGAAGACTAATAACCATAAAAAGCACATCAGGCTTTCTGCAAGCCAGACTCAGTATAAATATATTTATGAAAGAGAGCACACAAAGAGCTTGTAAATGCAAAGATAAAGTTTTTATAAAGTGTCTTGGAAAAAGAAAATGCAGAGAGCGAATAAATCCTATCTCGATATTCATTTTTTGAGGTCCTCCCGTATCCAGCATGTCCCCGGCATTGTTAGTCAAAATGAAAGACCAGAGGGAATTTTTATGTCCTCGCATTTAGCATTCAGCTATGGCTTCCCATTGCTCAGCAGTGAAATACTCATCTTCTACTTTAAGCACCAGATTTACTGCTCCTAATGGGAGATTTGCATTTGTTCTAAGATTACAAATAACAATTATGCCAAAGCAATTACTCTTAACCTCAATCTGTAGCTCTTGCTTGCAGCAGGGCACTTTCATCTGTTCCATTTATTTTCATTCTCATTTTGGCCTGGAGGTATTTCTAAATAAATCAATCACAGGAGATGTTGGAACAGGTCTATTGAATAACACCTAGGCTGACTACACACACTGTGTGGAGAATGGAGAAAATTATAACTATAATTCAAGCATACTTCAGGGGTCAGTTATCTGAATAAATCAAGAGAAAAAGCTTTTGCCCTAGATTAGCTAGATAGTTTGCTCTCCTTTCCACTTATTCCTGGGAGTACAGAGATGGCCTTTTATGTGGCTAATATAAAAACAGATAATGCACTCCTGTTTAGAAATAATTCATAAAGAAGTCACAGGATCTGAGTGAGTTTCCTTTATCAACAACTATAATTGGTAGAAATCACTGATTATAACTATAATAGTTGTTCATCTTGATCGTGAACTCCCCACCGTGTCAGGCGCTATTAAGCACTTTACCGCTCGCCTCCCATTTTACAGATGAGAACACTGAGGCAAAGGGAGATTAAATTCATAAAGCTAGTGAGTGGTGGAATGAGCAGTCCATCCTGGGCCTGACTCTGGAGTCTGTGGTCTCGAGGCCTCACTCTCCTCTGCTCCCTTGTTGAGCCAGGTGCATCGCGGAGCAAATACCGCAGTGTGGGCTTTGCGCACATCATGGTTAAAGACCGATTCCAACAGGAAGGATAAATCAGAAGTTTATTAATTGTGACTTTGCTTTTATGTCTATTCTCAAGACTACTTCTGTTTCTTGAGAATATAGCACAATGAAAGGTCATGAGTAAATGATCATATTTTGACTGTAGGCAAGTATAATTGAATTTAAAAACCTTACATTTTTGTTTATATTGAGACTTGATAATCAAGGAACAACCTTTTCTTAGAATCCAAATGATTATTTCTCCTAAAAATGAAAAGAACCCTGTTCCATAAACTTCAGTAACGTTCTCCCTTGCTGAAGACACTGATTTTAATCAGTTATTTCCTCCCATTTATCATATATGTTATGTAAAACCAATAATGGAGATTGAAAACAAAAGAATCAAACAGAATTAATCATCAATCATATGGTCATAACTTCTAATCGGAATACTAATTAGTGTTAAGTTTTTCAGTAAATATTAAAATTTTGCACAGCTTAATGATTTCCTAAAATAACTTTTTAAACAAAAAAACTATAAAATATAGAGTTAACATAGGAAACTTGCGAGAAAGGAAATGAGAAAAAGAAGGTGAAAAATCACAATAATACCCTCAGTTGGAGAAAAATAATGGGTTGGTATATTTCCTTCTAAAATTTTTTAATGAATATTTTAATAAGGAATTGTTTGTTATGAAAGCAAAGTGTTCACACAGTCAAAAATTCTGAACTGGTTTCCAAATTTTTAGTGTCTTACATAGATAGGGACACAATGAAATTATAACAGCGTGTTTTCTAAATTAACTCTATCTTCTAAATAGCATCATTTTTTTAAAAAGATTTATTTATTTATTTATTTGACAGACAGAGATCACAAGTAGGCAGAGAGGCAGGCAGAGAGAGAGAGGAGGAAGCAGGCTGTCCGCAGAGCAGAGAGCCCGATGCGGGGCTCGATCCCAGAACCCTGGGATCATGACCTGAGCCGAAGGCAGAGGCTTTAACCCACTGAGCCACCCAGGCACCCCTAAATAGCATCATTTTAAGTTAGATTTATAGCTTGGCAGATTACAAAACATCTCTTAGTCTAGGCCTTGACCAGATAACGATTTGGTGTGTTCCATAAAATTTAGCACCTCAAAATTAGAAGTATGCCTGGATTTATTCTCAGAGTTATCAAAACTAAGGCAACTTTCAGCTGAGGCAAGTCACATATTACCAGGAACTCTCTTTTCTGTCCGAATGTAATATATCTAAATTATGGCCAAATTATATGAACTGTAGTATGTGAGTGACTGTATGTTTGCATGGACACACTCATATTTAGAAATAATATCCTTTTGATCTTTAGCTCCAATTAAAATGATATTACTGGCCTCTCTCTGTTCTCTTTGGACAGTAATCTGTATCACAAAGTCATCCACCGTTTCTTCACTGTCCTACACTTGAACACAAGGAACAATTTATAATCCTTCTCAAGAAAAAAAAAAAGTTCAGAGTATTAAGCTGTAATGGTTCTCTCCTTCCCAAGGGGGCAGACTACTCAGTAGAACAAACGGAAACTTATATCTGATACCCACAGAAAAGCTACACACGGTAAATGCAAATTTTTGTTGTTCTACACATTATGGGAGGAACTTTTAAAATGCCACTGGTGACTTATTTCATTTATATCTACACAAGCTAGAGGTAACAAAAGACAATAAACTTTTAAACATTTCTTGAAGATTTTTATTATAAAAATCCCGAATGTTTGTATAGGTAACAGAATTAGGGAGAATCTTAGGTGATTCTCTCTGTCTATATTTAATTGATAGAAATACTGCAAATACTATATGCAGGCTAACTGAACATTTAAAAAAAAAGAAATATATTTAATAAGGCTCCACTGGATACTCTGAAGTAAAAAGAGAATATTTTATGCTAAAAAATATACAACTGTATGTTACCATTTCCCAACATGACTTGTAAACTACATAGTAAAATATATGATTCAACAAATCTGATATCAGAGCTGGAAATCTGACAGGGCGACAACTCGCCGATGTGTGGTAAGTACTAAAATCCTCTTGGTAATGTGTTCTTTGAACTGCCAGTGGATGTGGATTTAATATGGAAAACATTTGCTCAGTGGATGAAAGGGAAGAACAACTCTAATATTTTCACCATGGGTGGGAGAAGAGAAATAATCCCAAATGATGTCAGCAGCAATCGCACGGGGGGGGGGGGGGGGGGGGGGGGGCGTGGTGGAGTTGAAGGCTCTGTGATCTCTCTGGCACGCAGCCACAGGGCTAGTGTGGCTGTTTACCAGGATTGCCCCGGGCAAATATTTACCCCTCTTCGAGTCTTGTTTTCCTCACCCTGAAAATGATGAACCGTATCTGTGGAACCGCACAAATCTTTTAAAATAACTAAATATCGGGACACTTTATAAATACTAAAGCCTTCTGCACATGAGAGGTGGAGGGGTTAATAGATGTTACAGGGTTCTGGGAGTAAAAATTTAATAACTTTCCATGCAAAATCCGTGCCATTAAAGTAGGGGTGGATATTTTAAAGATCAGGAGAACATCATAAGGGATAGTTAGGATGATAGAGAAGGCTTTGGGGAAAGCTCTTGGGATCCAAAGATCCAAAGATCCAAAGTTCTGAGTTTAAATCCTATCTAAGGATTACACTGGAACTTGGGGCTTAGCAAGTGAATTGGGGAAAAAGTTATTATATTAACCAGGATGATGAGTTTGACAGAAAAATTAAAACTTGAGAGATGAATAAAAAGATTGAGTGACAGGTGAAACGTGAGCTTTTCAAGGTCAAATCTCAGAACCAAAGGTGGGCCAATCAGTGACAAGTAGAGAGGCCTGGGACTGTTAAATAAGTTAACTGATGTAACTAAATGTTTCACAATCTGAGAGTAAAGTAATACCTAAAAATTCAAAGTCCCAAAGTATGATATGATTTGTGGTGCCAGTATTACGAGAGCTCCATGAAAATGCTTATGAACTCATTTTACACAGTTTTATTAGTGGCCTCACAAGGAAATTAAAGACTTTAATATTTAATTTTTCAACATAAAAGATCTCTCTAAAACACTGGATGAGTTATTAGAAAAGGACGGAAATAAGTTTAAAAGCTCATATTCTAGATCAGGGTTCTCTTTGCCCATAGTGTCGGGTGCCCCTATTTGTTTTTGAAAAGCAAATCCACTGAAAAATAAGACAGAGGGGGCATATTCAGGATAATAGATATAGCAGGTTTTATCTTCAAATTCATTTCTTTCATGATGCTTTTTAATTCAGTAGCAAAAAAGAACAGCGGAGGCAAAATACACATTAAGTCCTTCAAAGCCCATGTTTTCTGCACAACTTTCTAATCATTACCAAGAGTGACACCTGATTTTAAATTGTTTTTCAGAGTTGTATAAGATATTCATTTAATTTATTTGCAAATATATTTGACTTATTTTATTACTCTCGGAAACATGGCGTTGCTATACATTTCAAACTGAACTTTTTTTTTTTTTAAAGAGAGAAGTGCACTTAGAGATTTAATCATGTATTTGTCTGTTTTTTAAACAAACTTATTAAAACCCTAGTAAATGTCAAATACTGAGTAAATGGATAACAGGGTTCATGACTGGTCTTCCGTTTCACATTTTTCATGTATGTAAATATGTAAACAAATATGTAAATAGGTACACACAAGTTCAGAGATAATTCTGTCATCTGATAAGGGTACAAAACGTACCACGTAATTAATTAAACATTTGAGTTAATAGAGCAATAAGACTACATTACTGAAGAACGAAAATACACATATTTTAAAACTTATACTGGTACTATTTAAATCTTTTCTTTAATTCAGCTGATCTATCCAAAGTCCCTTTAGGACGTTGCCAAACCCTGCGGTCACCGTTACGCACATTAACTGATATCATACTTTTAAAAATGAAAAGAAAATTCTATCTTGTGAACCAAGAAAATTTGGTGCCTGCTCTCTCATGTATATAATTCAATATACAGCTGAAAGGTATAGTGAGTTTTCCTACTCATCCATACCCTTTCAAACCTTTTTTCCTTTCATTAGGACTAAAACAACCTATGAAAGAGGTCTGTCTGAAGTACTTTCTTTCCTGTCAGCCCTTGGGCTGGTGATGTAATACAGTAATCCATCGTGGAGCCGGGAGCCCTGCTGATGGATTACGGCGCTGGATCTTCCATGGGCCACTGTGCTCTGTAATACACCATGACTGGGGAACAAAATCAGAGTGGCTTTGGAAGAACTAAAATTTCCAAGTAAAGCTCGCTCTCTCTATATGTACTTTCTCCACTTTATTTTGTTTACTCTTGTTTATTTATTTCACAGAGAGAGCACACAAGCAGGTGGAGTAGTAGGCGGAGGGAGAGGGAGAAGCAGGCGCCGCACTGAGCAGGGAGCGTGCCGCAGGGCTCGATCCCAGGACCCTGGGATCGTGACCTGAGCCGAAGACTGTCGCTTAACCCACTGAGCCAGCCAGGCGCCCCATTGTCTCCATTTTAAAAGATGGTATCAAAGGTTGGAGGAGATGAGAAATGTTGATGGACTAATTGAATAAATTTTAAGGTGACATAGAAGAAAAAACAAAATGTTTTCTAAGTTCAGATCCAAATGGAAATTTACTTGGCCTATTTTAAAGAAATAGCACAAATTTGATTAAGAGATTGGGTTTAAAAATGGCCACTGGTAGTAAATGATGTTTTCGTAAAAGGAGAAAAAAAAGAAAAAAAAAATAACTGTCTAACCTGCAGAAGGGTCATGCTTTTCTTCCCAGTCCTACCTAGAAAATATTTTAGTCCACCAGCTAGAGATGCCCTGTAGTTACTAATAACCTTAATATGGATAGCAGTTATTAATGAGAATTCTCTTTGTAAAGTTTAATCTCATCTACTCTCCACTTCACGATGAAGTTTCATGGCTGGTAGCACATGGCTGGTAACACATGGCTGAAAACACATGGCTAGCAAATGGTGAATAAAAGATGTTAGTCTGGGGCGCCTGGGTGGCTCAGTGGATTAAGCCGCTGCCTTCGGCTCAGGTCATGATCTCAGGGTCCTGGGATCGAGCCCCGCGTCGGGCTCTCTGCTCCGCAGGGAGCCTGCTTCCTCCTCTCTCTCTGCCTACTTGTGATCTCTCTCTCTGTCAAATAAATAAAATAAAATCTAAAAAAAAAAAAAAAAGATGTTTGTCTAAGTCTCTGGACTTTAAATCCAGTTTGGCAGAGTACAAAGAAATAGATCTCTAAATATCTACCTCTTAGTGTCAATAAAAACTGAATTCCTATGCTTAATCCTGTGACAGAGAGAAAACACAGACTTAAAGTATCTTTTTTCTTTCCCTTCCCTCATCTTGATTTAATTATATGCCTCTTCCTTGAATTATAGGCTGTGATAATATCCTAGATGTGAAGTCATAGGGAGCTTGCATATTCATAAGATGGCAGAATAGCCAGAAGGATGCTTTAAATTTGTCCTATTTCTTAGTGCAAATCCATAGTCAGTATCCATACCCATTCTCTCACTAAGGGCAATCTAATTATTTCTTTAGAAAAGGGTAAACTAAAATTTACAAGAGCAAATAAAAAATCCTGAATAAATTCAAGAAATCAATTGTACAATATGGAATCGGATATAATTCAGTTGATAGAGTTGACCTTCAAAAGCGGAACAAAAAATAATGGTTTTATTGGTCACTTTTTCTTTTTTGAAACTACAATAATTTTGTAATCCCATTGACCAGGGAAGAGATACTATTAGCAATATTTTCTAGCTTGGGTAAAAATGTGGTCTCCTCCTAGGCCTTCCTCCTATGGTAGTAAACTCAGTATCTTCACCCTGGACCTCCCTTGTTCCTGACCCTTTGGGAGGTTTGGTTACTGAGACTAAAGGGGTCATCCTGTCAATCACTTTCTTAATGAATGAAAAACTATAAAGCAGCTGCTTTAGGGGAATGGCAATGGTTTTTAAGTCCCATCAAACCCAATCCATACCTGGATTACTTGGTGTGTCTCTGGATGTTTCCTTTTGACAAACTAAAGAACAATGTTAGAGTCTGGACACCATATCATGTTAGTAAGACACAGAAAAATTGACTAAAGTAGTCACTGAAAGGGGGACAAAAAGAACCTAAGAAGAACATGAACGTTCTTGTTTCTATTTGTGGGTGAGGGGTACAATGTAGTCTATATTCCTCAAAAAGTCATAGTCAGTACCCAGGGTACAAGATCCTGGGGAACCAAGTTGTCCCTCAATTTAGACACTAATGTGTCTAGAGGGAGGTTTGTCTGCTTTTTCATATGACTTCTGAGGGGGCCAACTGATAAATGATGGGAGTTTCCTGTATTGGATGGATATTTGGACCAGCCATCCCAGGCCCTCCCAACCCCGGAATTCTTGATTTTGTGGGAGCAGATGGAAACTGAGGCTCACAAGGATGAAAATCTTGAATCACACTGAAACAACTTTTTACACAAGCACATACAAGCACACATATTTATTGAACACATAGTAGGTACTCAACAAATATTTTTTCTTTGTTGATTCCTCCAGAAGTTTCAATGTAGATACTATCTAAGTGTATGTGAAGTCCACATAAAATATTCCTTTCCTTCCTGAGTAAATACTGTACTTTCTGACATGTGAAACTCTGACAGTGAGTTATGGTTTTCAGGTGAATTGTTTTGATTGTTATTCAGACCCATTGCCTGAAAATTATTCATATAGTTTTCCATTTCAGATTCAGAGTTGATTTCACAATGTTTTACTCAACTGAGTAGAAAAAGGGAAAGATAAAGAAAACACAAATCTACAATATCAGATTGTTTAAAAATAGGTCACTATTTTCTTCATGAAAATGGAAGTGTCTATATATATAATATATAATACACACATACATTATATATATGCATGTATCAAAAGTGTTACAATTGACATTCAGTTAACACCTTAAGGACACAATAGTTTTCAGTGTTGTCACATTGGTTCCAGAATGGAATTTTATAGGTAAAATAAATAGAATAATAAGTAGACTAAATAGAATACAATAAATAGAATATTTTCCTAACAACTGATTAAAAACCAGAGATGTTAAAGTTAAAATGTAATATGACAATAACATTCCACAGAGAACTTTATATACTTTACAAAGTACATTCACAAATATTCTCATTTAATGGATAGATTATAAGAGAAATAGATTACAGCCAGTTGGAGTATTGGGGTAGGAAGGAACTGAGGTAAAATGCCTTGTTTCCAAGCAGTGTTTACAGGAGGTAACCTGGAAATATAGTATAGAAAGACTAAATGGGGGAGACATGGTACGGTGAGGCCCGGCCCAGGCAGGTAGTGGTAATGACAGGAAAAAATGCAATTACAAAAGCAGAAATAATTAGATGCATTTGGCCAGGGGTAGGAGTAGGAATGAGGTGGCAGAGGACTGGAAGGGAAAGTTGATTATCCCTCTAAGAAACTGAATCTATGTAGCTAAGAATATACATAACCATAGAGAGTAGTAGGAGAACAACAGAAGGAAAGATGGTTTTGAAGATTTTTCTGATATAAAAATAAAAATAGTAGCTCTTATACAATGCTTACCACCAAACATTGTTCTAAAGTTCTTCAAGACACCGTTGTTAAGATGCATAGTATATTATACTAGTATGATTGAAAGTGATTTAGTATTGAAGTATTTGTAGGGTCAAGCCTGCAATTTAAGAAGGAGGTGGAAATAAATATTTAGAGGGAGAGCCAAGAGTTTCCTGAGAGTTTTATGCTTTGCAGCCATCTCCTCCAAAATACTTCACAAAAGAATAAGAATGAATCTGAAGAAATGAGATGTCAGCAAATTAAAAAAAAAATGCTCTTGTGGAAAGAAATACACAAAATAAAGATGTTTTTTAACCCCTGATTTTATTGTAAATTAGACATTCGTAGTGTAGGATGCCAAATAATTATAATTAAATAGCAGAAGGAGCCTTTAGATAACTGATTACTGTGGTTAAGTGTAAAAGAATTTCTTTTCTTTTTTGAGGGAGGGAAGGAGGGAAAATCTGGAGTATATAAGAGAAAGGGAAATCAGGACGAATGGGTCTACAACTTTCTCACAAGTGGCTCAGGAAAAAATTAAGAGAGAAAAAATGCAAGTGTGGTAAAATATTAACATTTGAAAAATCTCGGTGAAGTTTTTTGTATAATTCTTATAACTCCTCTGTAAATTTGAAATTATTTTAAAATACAAGTTAAAAAAGAAAAAAAAATGTAATGGTTACTGTTTGCAGAGCCAGCCCTGTGTGTGTTTGTGTGTGTGTGTGTGTGTGTGTGTGTGTGTGTGTGTGGTGTGTGTGTCTATTTGAAGATTCTGGAGCTGGGTGAAAGGAAGAGATCCATGCTACAAATAAGGGAACAAAATGAAGATGTGTTTTGCATGAAAAAGAAAATCCCATAAGAAATTGATTTCATCTGGCCCATTCCAAGTACTTATGAAATGATATTGCTATGGTTCTAATGCTGCATCTAAGAATAAAATCAATCCCCCATGGAGCTGTCAGGGCATCTTGTTAAATGCATACTGAAGGTTAAGCATATGAATAGTAGTGGCTAGTGGATAATTGCTCAAAAGCTCATTGGAATTTCAAAGGATGGGGAGAATAGGTGATAACTGACTTTGATGACTATCCTACAAATAAACTGTGGAATCAGACCAGCAACCTAACTTAATTAACACATCAACCCCATAGTCTAGGGAACTCATCTCTTGCTGCCTCCAAATTTTTTCTCTCCTGTGTGATCTTCTCTTTGTAAATTTTCTTGTCTCTCCACCTCTTTTAGAAAATCTCATTCCTTCCTGGGCTTGCTTTTTTTTTTCTGTCTCCTGACTTTTCACTAGATCCTGCTTGTCTCTCTCTTATCCATTCCTGTCTTTATAATCAGAACAAACAGAACAGAAATTGAGTTGTTGCATTTGGTGACTACAACGTGAGCCTTACTATTTTATATTTAGAGCTGAAGTTTTAAAATGTTTCTTGTAATTAAATTGCCCCCAAATTGCTATTGCCTTGGATTTGGCCCTTTATTGATTTTTGTTGTTGTTGTTGTTGTTGCTTTTTAGTTGGTTGGTGGTTGAGTGACAGTTTAAAAAAAAATGGATCAAAAATTAAAAACAGTACGTAGGGATAGATACCAAGAGTAAAAATCTCTCAAATATTTTATTTCACATTACCTCAGAGCACCATGAGTTCAGAGAACTGTGGATAAAGAATAAGTCTTACTTCTGTGGTAGTGCCGGTCCCTAGGGAGCTAGTCAAGCTATTTTACAGCAGATACAGTGGTACCCAGTGCCTACTGGAGGCAGATCAGCCTGGCTATTCCTGAGTCAACCCAGAGGTTATACAATAAAGAATTCTTTACCCTATAGGAAAAAAAAAATTACATCTTTCACATACATTGTGAAGACTTCAGAAGCAAGATTTTAGAAAGGAAGACTAAAAGAAGATGAGGACACCCAGTATTTGTGAACATCTGTTACGATGGCCTGGATTAACACAGAGGTGATGGGAAAGGGCTGAAGAGTGAAGGAGGTTGTTTTAAGTGGTGTTCAGGAGCACAGATGTGAGCCTGATGTCTGTACTAAGGAATCCTTGATAGTTTGGTTAACGGCTTTTTTCACACTACAGTCATGTGTCCTGTCCTGGCTCTCCTCATCCCCCTTCCTCCTCCCCAGCCCCTCACCTTGCAAAATACATAACCACCCACATAAGAAAATACTGTTCTATGTAAGTGTTCCTTAAACAATGATGTGTATACAAGTCATCTCGGGGATTTTGCAAAAATGGCAAATTCTGACTCAGTAGATCTGGGACAGAGTCTGAGATTTTGCATTTGTAATAAGCATCTAAGAGTGTCTAGGGCTACCAGTGGGTAGACAACAATTTGAGTAGCAAGGTTCTATATCACAATGACTTTCTGGTGATTTTGTAGTTTATACTGTCTCTCTTGTTTATATGATTATAAATGTTACCTCCTCCCCCCCCTTCTCAAATGTATAAACTATTTGGGATTTGGTTTCTACTTACATTTTATCACCACATAATATACATTGTGAAAACAAATAAGGGAAACTACATTAAAAATAGAGTTGGGAAGCCTTGAAGGGATAGCCTCTCACCTGCCATCACTCAGACCCGAATAGGAAAAAGCTTACTTTACGTACCCTAGAAGGAGGAAGAAAGAATTTCTCCTTTAACAGTCCAGCCAATGAGAAACTGCCACACTTTGCCAATGAGCGGCCATCACCACCTTGAACTCTTTGAAACAACCCCTCCCAGATTCCTCCTTTCCTCCGTAAAAGCAAGCCCCTCTCTCCTGACTTGCCTATGGTTCACGCTACTTTACTTGTTTTGAATTGCAATTCTCTGCTATTCGCAAATAAACTCATTTTGCTGACAAATAGCTCGGTCTTTTTTTTTTTTTCTTTTTCTTTTTTTTTTCTTTTTCTTTTTTTTTTTTTTAAGGTCAATAACCTAGAATTCCAGATGCATAGTAGGCATTCAATGAACACATGCTCAAATAAGTTACACTTTAAATTGTATTTTTGTATTTACACAATCTTTGAATAAAAATTTTCTTCTTTGCACAAGAGAAACTCCTGTGTGAAATTTTGTTGGGTTGTACCTTAAAGTAAGAGCAGAATAATCCTTGTTATTATTTGAGGAGAAAAAACGCACTTAACCAAGTCAGTAAAGACAAAACATAGCGCTGTTCTTTGTCTAATTTTAATGCCATTCAGACATAGCATTTTATTCATCACAGATATTCTCTCCCATTTATAATCCTCCAGAAGCCCCACAATAGATGATCTGGGGCCCTGGAAAATGTGCATTGTACTTAGGGCAATGACAAAGAAGCTATTTTAATGAGCGGTATTATAATCTTAGATTGTTGATTAAGGCTAAAGAGCTGTGAGGAAAAATTATCTAGACGTGAATAAGACTGTTGTAAGGGGAAGACAAGGGAAAAAAAAACCAATGTGATCTAAAAAGATATCCAGTAACATTTATGACATTTCTTCAAAAACATTTATTTCTTCCCTGCTCCCATTCTGTATTTAATCCCCTTTCAGAACTCTGTTTGCTTCCTCCCTGTGCTTGAAGAGATGGCTGGAAATCATGACTGTGGCAATCTATTTCCATGAAGTGGAGGGATTTGGGCTGGAAGTAAAGGTTCTCAGGATCACTTAGAGGTAAGAGACATTTACATTATCGAGTCCAAACACGGAAGTAGAAATATATATAAATGTGCAAGTAATATGTGCGTGCGCGTACACACACCCACACATGTATATCTACCTATATATAGATGCATGTTATGCAATTTTTAAAAAGCTTGCTCTACTTTCACAATGATTATTTAACATTTATTGAGTATCACCCATTTGTCTCTTTTTATTTACTTTTTTTGCAAGGGAGGAGGGTGTTATATCGACTGTGGGGGAATTCAAAGCATATATTTTTAAAAGTATGTCTGAGGGGTGCCTGGGTGGCTCAGTGGGTTAAAGCCTCTGCCTTTGGCTCAGGTCATGATCTCAGGGTCCTGGGATGAGCCCCGCATGGGCTCTCTGCTCAGCGGGGATCCTGCTTTCCCCTCTCTCTCTGCCTGCCTCTCTTCCTACTTGTGATCTCTCTGTCAAATAAATAAATAAAATCTTTTTTTTTAAGATTTATTTATTTGACAGATAGAGATTACAAGTAGGCAGAGAGGCAGGCAGAGAGAGGGGGGAAAGCAGGCTCTCCGCTAAGCAGAGAGAGCCCGATGCGGGGCTCGATACCAGGACCCTGGGATCATGACCTGAGCTGAAGGCAGAGGTTTTAACCCACTGAACTACCCAGGCGCCCCAAATAAATAAAATCTTTTTTAAAAAGTATATCTGAATTATCTAAATCTCTTAGTGATAGGAGAGAAATCTTTTAAGAACTCTTATCAATCATATTTAATAATATTACTTGTAATGCTTTTTAATAAGCAAAAGCATACATATTATATAAACATGTACTACACTATTTTTCTAAATATGCTAATGCACAATGTGAAAGAGAAAACAAAAAGTGTTTTAAAGTTACCAGTTATGCTCCTCATTGTGTTTATGTTATCAATTAAATAAACATCTTGTTAGGAAGCATCCTTGAATATAAATGACCTAAAATTCATCTTCACAGCACTTTGGTCAAATTGGCTTTGGAGTAAAACATCCATTTTCTCTCCAATGCATCTCCAGGTCTACCTCTCACCAAGTGTTTTTTAAGTTCCTGTGTTTATGTAATGTGTAATTAAAATACAGGGCATTTCCATTTCATTGAAAGAACATAGAGTTTAATTTTTTAAATCATATGTTTAAAATGAATGTTTGAACATAATAATGAGATATTTCTATTTCCTCTCTCAAGTGGTATTCTAGTGTAGAAATAGAGTAGTAATATATAGTTTATAGTTCACTTGGTCAGCTAGCTTTGCAATTATTTTATTTTTGATGGTTTTGTTTTAAATTTTGGCATTAATTACTTGTGTATTTTGTAGGAAACTTAGACTTTGTTAATATTATTGATATCACACTTTTTCAAATTTGCTTATTGCAAACAGTATTTACTTCTTAAATATGAGGATTCCTTAAGTGAGCTATACCTCCTCATGTTTTATATTTAGCCTGTCCTAATTAACATCATTCTTAAGACAATTGCCTTTGATACACAGGTATCAAAACTATGTAATCCCTAACACAACTTTATAGGAAAACCTCACTCTGTCGACAGAGGAGTAGTTATAAAAAGTCATTGACTGAAAGGAGTTTCTAATTTTTAGTATATGTGCTGCTGAAGTAAGCACTGAAAGGGGTTTCCGAATATTCCATTCAAATTAGATCATCTTATTTTATTCAAAAAACTAGGAGCATTAAAAGAACAAAACAACAGAATAGGTCTAAAGGAAAACCCCAGGTGCTCTGGACTAGACTGCATCATTTCTTCAAATTCAGTGTGATGGTATTTGGAGATAGCACCTTTGGGAGATTATTATGTTGAGGTATCAGGATAGGACCCTCATAATGGGATTTATGTTTTTTAAGCAGAGACACCAGACAGCTCTTTTCTTACTCCCTTCCTCACTCCCTTTCCCTCTCCCCCATTCCCCACTCCAGCCACTTGTGGACAGATGAGAGGGTGGCCAGCTGCAAGCCAGTGAGAGAACCTCATCAGAGAACTAAATTGGCTGTGAACTTGATCTTGGACTTCCCTGCCTCCAGAACTGTAAGAAATAAATGTCTATTGTTTAGCCCACCCAGTTTGTGATTATTTGGTTATGGCAGTCTGAGCTAAGATATCAGGCCCCAGGGACGAACATATTTCTGGGAGCCCAAATACCCTGATTGAAATATCTCCTAGACAGATTTCCTGGAGAAATGAACTGTTCTGGGAATAGTTGTTAAAAAAGTTTACTACAGCATTAAGGCAGCTGACTGGCTTAAAGAAATCCCTAAAGTCATGGCCAGCAAACAATGAGTTTCAGCTGCCATAATGACATATAGACCCTAGCACAGGAAAAAAAAAAAAAAAAAGGCAGAGCATGATGTTTATTATTAAAGAAAAATAGCTTTTTTCACCAAAGTGTCTACCACTGTTCTTTATGCCTTGACTGGTTAAAGCTGGTAAATTTTCTTCTTATGGCCAGTGCACTACGCTACTTAAAATAATCAACATGTGCCTGAAATTTGGCCTCCTGCCAGTTTACTTTATCATAGAAAGGTGTTTCAAAGTATTGTAGCTAGATTATAAATGAGACAGAAACACTTGTAAGGGAAAAAAAAATTAAAGGTATAATTTCCTATACGGCTTATAAAAGGGATTTCTCTAAGATCTACCATGCTCTCTGGAAACCCTGCAAGGTTTCTTTTACATTACCAAAAAAAATAAAAATAAAAATAAATTGTGAACACATACACACTCCAGTTCTTGCCATCCTTATTTCTTTATTCGTTTTGATACTTCCTTATATTCACTGTATGCTCTTGCTTATTTTCATTGCAATTTATGATATGTACAACTTCTATAATATAAAGCAACTCTAGCTAGGGAGACATTGCTTTTGTCTGAAAATGAGAACTAAATGGAAAAAAAAATCCATTACACCCTTAGTAGCTATGTTATTTGACATATCATTGAAACCTGAAAAACATACCAGTAAGATTTTCCTATATTGTTTAATGAAAAGTTTGCAAGCATATTTTCACTATATATTGTTCACAAATGCTTCATTGTCCCCTGACAAATGGTCTGTAGCAAATCTCTAAAATCTTTTTTGCAGTACTACAGCTTAAAAGATTCATACCATCAAACACTGCACCTCAAAGGCTAATGTCTACTCTCCAAATTTCAAATACCATAGCCTAATAAAAATTTAAAGAGTCCGAGCTCCTCTCTAGGGAGCAGCTGTCAAGCTTCTCTTGAAAGAAAGAAACATAAACAGCCTCCACCTAGAGTACCAATGTCTTGTCTTTGAGAAAAGACAAGGTAAGGGCAAGTTTTTTTAATAAAAAAAGTCCAAATTATGCTGTTTGATGTTAAAATGACAGACTTTTGATCTCTCAATAGCTGAGGAGCAAAAATGTTCCTAAAAATGTTCCTAATATATCAGATGTATTTAGGAAGGGAAAATGAAAAAAATTATATATATATGTAATATATATATAACATAGATATGTATACACACAGAGACACATACACACAAACATATACAATACACACAAACAGATACACGCAAATATATTCTATTTGGGGGCATTACAGTTTCTTTTTAACTGCTTTCATCATCCACTTTCTGCACAAAGTTTGATTTATTGTGTTCATAGCTGTATTTCATTAAGTCATGGGTGCCCTGGAGACAAAACAAAGTTCATTTTAGTTCAGCAAGCATTTCCCATTTTGCTCTCCTCTCAACACATTTCATCAATTATCCTTCATTTACACTTTCTGCTTCAGTAAAATTCCTTGTAGTAATATTCCTTCATAAAAGCTTGATCTGAAAAACTCTGTGTAGAAAGAATGAAACCACTTACTTTATGTCATCTATAGAACAATTTATTTGAGGATAGAAAGCCCTAGATTGGACTGGAAAGACTGCCGCTTGCTTCCACAGAAATGCAATCTCATTTTTCCTTTATAGCATATTAGTTTATTATTGTATATATTACATATATATTACACTGTGGTTCATACTTTCGTAAATGTCAAAGACAATAGAAAACACCTATAGAAAAAAGCCATAGGCAGCCATTTTGAATTGCCTGGCATTTGGAAAAATAATGACTGCTTTAAGGGGAAAAAAATTCACTCAAATCATCCACAGTTATTAGTTAAATCATATTCATCCATGGTTTTTTATTCAAATTATTTTCATAATTTGATTATATCCAGACATTTCAAGTCATTATAATGTAGTACTGTTTTTAAAAAAGCTTTAAAGAGGGACCTGGGTGGCTAAGTCAGTTTAGCATCTGCCTTTGGCTCAGGTCACGATCCCACAGTCCTGGGATCCAGCCTGGCTTCTGGCTCCTTGCTCAGTGGGAAGTCTGCTTCTCCTCTCTCTCCCTCTGCTGTGCTCCCTGCTCATGCTCTCTCTCACTCTCTCTCTTTCTCTCAAATAAATAAACAAATGAAATCTTTTTTAAAAAATTAAGAAATTTAAAAATGACATTTGGTAACTGAAATGCAATAATAAAAAATATAAGACAATGTTTAAGTAAAATTTTAAAATCCCAGAGGTTCAAAATGCAGCTGATTTTAAAAAATATATAGTACAACATATTATGGCTTTATGTTGTGATGATATGCCAACTTTAACTCAATTTAAATTTAATAGAAGCATAAGCATTTCCAAGATTTTTTTAAATCATAAAAAGTTAAGTATAAATATGAATGTGATGAATTGAATTGTAGAGTTGACATTAAAGATTAAGAAAAGAGGTAAGACCTCTAGCCAAATCGTATGCCATTTTCAGTACTACTTGCTGACTGGTACTACCTATATCTATACCTATGGGTATTTTAAATGTGTGTGGGAGAGTGAATATCACGATGTTTACTTTCCCATTTCTTTTTCAAACCTGAGGGAAATGGCAGTTAAAATTGTCCTTGAAGTGTAACCTTGCTTACATTAAGTATACTTACCACACTGACCCTTGTTCTACAAAGTGCACCTATCACAAGTGTCAAAATTATACATCGTGGTAAGTTCAATGAAGTGCTGAGGAAGACTAATAAGTTAGTGACATATTAAGGTAAATCTCTTCAAGGAAGCGCCATTCAAATGAAGACTTGAAGATGGAGAGGTGAGCTAACAGAAGAGTGCAGTTGCCCATGTAGAGGACTGAAGCTCATGTTCTAAGGCTGCTTGGTGCACAGTGAGAGGGAGATGAGAGACATGAGGTAAAGCTGGAAATGTAGGTGAGGGCTAGATCATACAGCGCTTAGCAGAGGCTGAAACAGAATTTGTGGTTTATTCTTAATGCTCTTGCAGTCTTAAAGGCAAAAGAATAAAATAATTTGATAAACTTTAAGAAATGATCAGACAGGCTTATTCATGGATAATGGAGAGTGCTGGCATGTGATACACAGCAGAAGTAAATGGTTTAGGATATTCACTTATATTCATTATCGGATTTCTTAGTTGAATGTGAAATAAAAAACAGCTTTCCCGTAATATAGTAGAACTCTCTGGGTGCAAGGAATACTATGTGCAGGCCTAAATGGTATATCCTTTAAAGCCAATATAGTTGATAAGAAAAGTACCGTTCAACTTTAAATTATTTTGCTTCATTGAAATTGAGAACATCCATTCTCTCCTTCTGGTGAAGAATCCTAAATATGTTATGATTCTGACGGTATATTTATACATACCGTCAGACAGGCAGGTAGACATGTACATTTTATATATAAATTTTGCTATGTGAATAGTATATGGTACACTTGGGACAAATAAGATGAAATGTTTACTTCTGCTTTCTTTAAACACTTCAGAGTTTTAGTTAATAATATTTATTTCCTACCATTGTATTTTGCAATTGAGAAAAACACAAAAATCATATGCTGGTTGGCTGCTTTTGCATGTGAGTTGTGATTAAAGCCTTTTCACAATGTTTTGACATGAGAACTGATATACAGAGGAGTTCAGGGACTG
The DNA here is from genome assembly GCF_922984935.1 of Meles meles. Lineage (NCBI taxonomy): Eukaryota > Metazoa > Chordata > Mammalia > Carnivora > Mustelidae > Meles > Meles meles. The sequence continues at coordinate 64,433,889 of NC_060069.1, forward strand.
GTATTCTCTCCCTCATAGCCATTTTCATTTCTATTCACATTATGAGGTCCAAAAAATTGCTAATAAGCGTTCATGAGATATTCTTCCTCAGCTAACTTTTAACTTGGAAGTGGATTTTTGAAATAAATCTTTTGTTCCATCTGTAATGTGAGAATCAGTTAAAAAGCTGAGGAGGAACTCCTGACAGTTCAAATACTTGAGGAATATCTGGATCTCACTTAATACACAAATGGTTCATGTAACATATTTGGTCTAAATCAATCAGTTCTTAATGCCAAAACCTTTTTAGAACTAGGTTTCACAAAGGAAATCCATCAACATAACAATGATGGGAATAAATCTGTAGCATGCTGTGTTTGTTTTCTGAAGGCCATGTAAAGGTTTACAAAGAACAAATATGCTAGAGATTCATGGAAATGTAATCTATCTGTGATAAGTTCTTATGAGAAATTTATTTGGGAACATAAATATGTTCTAACTTGGAGGCCTGAGAACAATTCAACTTTCCAGAGAAACGTAAACAAACACATCCTCTGACAGAGATGTCAGAGGAATTTTTTAAATTGCAGTGCACGTGACTATCTTGTTTAGTATGACAACAATAATTTCAACCTGCAAAGGTTGTCAGGAGGTAATAAAGGTTAAAAGTAAAATTTTACATTAGTACAAGTATAGATTGATCGATCAACCAACAGATAGTAAACTTTCTATTTAATAACCTCCGTGTTTAATAAACACCTTTTTCCAAGTTATGATACAAAACAGCTTTTGAAAACCTTGACTAAATGAGAGTAAGGAATTAACTTCTTTTATATAACTCAGTGTTTCAAAAGGAAGATTGTTTCCATTGTTTTCTATGTGTAAAGGCCATCACTTGTCAGTTTATGACACGGCAGTTCTGTTAGACATACACACTAAGATAAGAAAGAAAGAGGGAATGATGTGAGCAACAGAGATGTTTCCAGACTTGGTGAAAAACATGTCTATGGACCAAGGAATTCGAGGGCAGAGAATACTTGCAAGACGGAAAATGCTACCAGAGGCAAAATAACTTGCCAGATGAAGTCCTGCTAGTTTCAGAGGACTATGTTAAGAGGCATAACTGATGTCATAAGAGAGTAGCATACAGCAGAATTAATTTTTGTTCAGAATTTGCTTAGCAAGAACTTAATCACTGACTATTTAATCCTTTCTTATGCCATTGCATTCACTGATATTAGAACTTTCTAATCTCTTTCCATCCAGCTCCAAACAGAACTAGTGATCTACCCTCTCTTCCTGGATATGCCTCCTCAATCTCGGTAGATTCTGGCCATATCCTTTAAGTAGAGCTTCAGCAGCAATTATATAAGGGGCCTTAGGTGTCACATAGTTTTGTATTATGCTCTGTTGTGTGACTTTCCTAGTTCTGGCTTACCTGCAGCCCACGCTCCCAACATAACCCTGGGAACACAGGGTTGGCTTAGAACGGTGGTTCTTAACCAGGAGCGATTTTATCCCATAGGAGACAATTGACAAGATCTAGAAACATTTTCAGTTGTCACAACGGAGAGGCGCAGAAGTCAGGGATGTCATTAAACATCCTGAAATGCGCAAAAACAGCCCCCCACAACAAATAATTAAGTTGGCACAAGGTGTCAATAATACTGCGACTGAGAAGAAACTCTGCTCTAGGGGCATTCGTTTTGCATCAATTTTGCCAAAACACATGACTCTCAGTATGAAAAAGAAGGGGGAGGGGAATTTATTTTTGTAGGTGTTAGTAGATATCTATGCTTAAAATATTAACAATACATGGCCTGATTTCTGTACTTTAGAGGAATAACTAACTTTCTATTAATGGATTGTCCAGTCTACATATATCCCAAGTTACTAGCTGTGTTCCTTCTTTTACATTGTTAATTACATTATGACCATTTTCTTCCTCTTCAGTTATAGAGTATAAGAAGATGGGGGAAAATGCTTCTAAGTTTTCCTGGAAAAAGAGTAGAGTTGTTCATCAATGAGGATTGAAAGCTAACCATGTATCAAATAGCCATGTCTTGAATTCATTTACAAGAAAAGACGAGGTTATAAGTCACAATTGACAGTATGCAACATCTGTGTAATTCAGCATGGTTTCCTTTTCCTGCCTAGCTGTTCAAAAGCTCTTAAAAAAATTTATTACCCATCTGCAGCAATCTGCTTATCCAGGTTCCTTGTAGTACCCAATTTTGTTTTCTTTAGTCTCTATTTCGTTTACCACTATCACATATTGTTCTAGTTGTGACTTGTAAGTCAACTTCAAATATTTTTTGAGACCTATGGGTTAAAATTTTTGAATTTTATTCAGTTTATCAAATGTTTGTTCAGTGCCTATATCATTTTAAGAAAGCGATAAAAGGTTCGAAGGTCATAAAAAATAAGAACCTAAATGCCCTCACACTGAAGGATGTTTACAATTTGATAAGCAAATGAAGAGACGCATGCTAATAACTATTAAACAAAGCAGAAAAGCTAGAGAGGAAGATAGGGACAGACTAAACATTCAAAACAGAAGAGTCACTCCTCTTTGGGAAGGAGGATGAACGAGGCTTCAGGGTAAAGTCAGCTACTGAAATGCAGACTCTTCACAGGTCGAGATGTCAGGGGAAGAAGATATTTCAAAGGAACAGGATGAGAGAACATGAAGATTTATAGAAAAATGGTTATGTTTGGGTGACAATAACTCTTTGTGGCAGACACTGCTGGTGGATTACTCAATGATTTTGGCTGGAGCACGACGGTGATCCTGTTCTGACCAATGGAATCTTGGGGGGACTTCTGGGGTGGGTTTAGGGTTATTCTGAAAGTTTACCTCGTTGTTAAATATAAAAGCGTAAGAGCTAGATGAGGAGGTCATGACTGCTGGATGAAGTCATACTTTTAGAGCTTTCTTGTTCCCTAGGTCCTTGCAAATAAACGTATTCAAATTGATAATATGATAAGATGGGATCCGGTCATTAGTACATTTAGAAGAAAAGTAGGGAATCTTGTCAGAAAGACATTGTGTACTATTGTAACAGGTTTTGAATGGTATACTTTGGCGACTTGTACTTCATTTGGTAGATCTGTACAGGGTTTATAATAACAGAATAATATAACTGTGGAAATGTGTAATGCAAGTAATAAAGGCTTTACTGCTGTGCTGTCTACCTCATACTAGGGTCAGGCACATAGTAGGTGCTGAGTAAACATTTGATGGATAAACGAAAGGATGAAACCACACAAATAGTTATTACAGAGTCTGCAGCGGTTCTCCATAGCTTATTATCTTTTACTCCTATTTAATAATCTTACTTGAATTATAACATGTAAAATTTCTTAGAATACAGGTATACTTGTAAATGGCGTCTGTATCAGACAGATCTATATACTTCAGTGGGAGGACACCACTGATACTAGTAACATCCGTCATGCTGTTGGGTATTAATTCTGTTACTGAAAATGGATTCAAAGAAATATAGGCAAGAGAGTGGGAAGGAAAGGAAGGAAAGGAAAAGAAAGGAAAGAAAGGAAAGAAAGGAAAGCTATAAGCTTGTGGCAATTTGGCATGCATTTCTAAATTAGCAAGGTGAAAAGGGTTGCTTATTTAGATGTATTTCTTTATGCACCTAGAGAAGTACCTACCATTTGGGAATAATTACTTATACCCTACCGCTTCCACAGGTAAGTACAGCTTCTGTAAGAATGTATTATCCAGGACATATTATGTCACTTTTGAATGTAATCTAAACTAGTGAAACTGAACAGGAAACCAACATATTTATAAGTGACACATTTTTCTAAGTTCTTTTTTTTTTTTTAATCAGAAAAAGGATGCAACATCTACAAGTGGGAAAACACCAATATTCCTTAATCAAATTGTAGAATAGCTGATGTTTGTCACTGACGAAAATTAAAAATTCATTGTTCAGTTTAGAAGCTGGAAACCCTGTTATATCACATTCTTCACTGAATGACACACATTCTCTTGTAGAAGTGTTCTGCTAAAACCACACCAGAATGTTGGCAATTGGGGCATGCAAATTTGTTCTGCAACTAAGAACAAGAGGAGGATTTAGAAGCTATTTTAATTTATGTGGTGGTACATTTATGTTTAAAGTACAATAATATTCATGTCATTATCATGTATTATTCATATGCAGTGTTTGAAGTAGAGGTCTTTCCAAATATATTAAGAAACTCTTATTCACAATAATCTAATTAATGCCCACACCTCTCTTCCTCTGATTTCAGCAAGTGTGACTCTTTAGGCTGAATTATATCACAAGCTATAAACTGGCACCTCATGGGCCAGATCAAGCCAGCAATATGTTTTGCTCATGCAGTGTTTAATTTTTTAAGAATTTATTTGCCAGAATCTAAAAATAGAATGCTATTCCACAAAATTCAGATTTTCAGCTCCTTTTGTAACAATTTGCTCATGCTAGCTCAGGAAGCCTCTAGGTAGGGCCCCTGTCGTCTGATTTCATGACTTGTCTTCTCTTGGCCAACAGAGGGCGTCTCCAGACACCAGGAACGTATATGGATGCTACTCCTGATGTCCTTACACACAGCCCAGTTCATTTGGATCGTCTATGGCTTTAGCTGTAGTTTGGCATGAATAAAAAATACTGGTGACAACTAGAATACTGTTTCTGTGGCTGGAGATGAATGGTAATGCTGATCTCAACTATGGGGGTGGGAGTTCATTGGTTAACGATATCCATAAGCTATCTTGAAGAAACAAGTTTTCAGCTCTGTTTAAAAAGGTGTTTTTCACCCTTATTAAAAGGCAGTTTCTAAGACATGAATTTTCTGTTCTCATAAACCGGTTTTATATAAACCCTACTAAGGAAAAGGGTGGTACTATACATTACAGATTACTTTGTTAAAGATCCAGATTGTAATTCAGATTCGCATCAGCTCTTTTATACAAAATTTTATTTGAATCATCCTTAAACATCTGAAAGTATTTGCTTTTGATTTAAAATTAAAATTACTAACGCTTTTGCTGATGTCTAACATTTATTGAGTAATTACTATTGGTTATAAAATTGTGCTGATTGCTTTACATGCATTATTTCACTTAATCTCACAAAAGCACATGAAGTATGTGCTATTATTATCCCAATTTTATAAGTAGAAATTAAATAACTTCCCTGAGGTCTCAAAGTAGTGAAATCAAGTCTTGAGACCAGTTTTGTTTGATTTCAGAGTCATGTTCTTAACCGCTGCAGCAGCATGAGAGAAAGATAGAAGAAATGAAGGAAGAAAAAAGGGGGGAAGAAAGGACAGAGCAGAGGACAGTAGAGTAGAATAGATTAATAGAAGGTTATATCTAGGGACGCCTGGGTGGCTCAGTGGGTTAAAGCCTCTGTCTTCTGCTCAGGTCATGATCTCAGGGTCCTGGGATCGAGCCCTACATCGGGCTCTCTGCTCCGCAGGGAGCCTGCTTCCTCCTCTCTCTCTGCCTGCCTCTCTGCCTGCTTGTGATTTCTCTCTGTCAAATAAATAAAATATTAAAAAAAAGAAGGTTATATCTAGGTCATGCATATATTAATAGTAAATTTTGATTCTGAAACTTCCTATGCACTTTTAAGTTTGTGCATGTGTGAGTGTGTGTGTGCATATGTGTGTGGACACTCTAGGAGTGTTGTCTTTTTCCTTACTGTGAAATTTGATCAAAAAAGTTCAAAGCCACTGCACTATTGCCTACTGTCTTCTCCTATTAAAGCTTATAATATTTAATGAAATGATATTCTTATTTCAGGTAGGTGTGGAGTTTAGATTTAAACATCTTTTTAGACACACTAAGTTCCTTTAGCATTCCAGGGCAAAAACTTACTAAAATGTATTGTAACTTTACAAACTAAGAATGATGATCATACGTTAGGCTTTTAGGGCACTAACTAGTCTTACAAAAAGGAGAATGTTACTGGAATAGAATCATTATGTTACAGAATGCAAGTAGCAATGTCAGAGATTCAGGACTGACGGCTCAAAAAAAGTGCAATATAGGTTATGTCAGTGCCTTTTTGTTTAACTGTGTTGTTCTGCTGTTTTATTTTCAACACCTTATTTCTTCTGTGGCTCCAAGGTGTGCTCATTAATCAGGTGACATTGCTTTATTTGGCTCTGTAGATGTTATTAATCAGTAATTAATTTCTGTTGTGAAAAGTTTGTTAACAAATCCTGAACTCGGGACGCCTGGGGTGCTCGGTTGGTTGAGAGTCTGCCTTCAGCTCTGGTCATGATCCCAGGGTCCTAAGATTGAGTCCCACGTCAGGCTCCCTGCTCAGCAGAAGTCTGCTTTTCTCTCATCTGCTTCTCCTCTGCTTGTTTTCTCTCTGTGACAAATAAATAAACAAAACCTCTAAGGAAAAAAATAAATCCTGAACTCACTTCTGATGGAGAAAAATAAACACCTTGGAGTCAGATAACTGACCAGAGTTTCATACGTAAGCTGTTTCTTTGGGATTGTGCCAAGGGGTGTGTTGTGCAGAGACGCTTCAGACCTCAGTCATCCCTATTAGCACCTCACAGTCAACCCTGAATAAAGAAAAGTAAGTTTTAATCTAATATCAGTCTCTTCCACTGGCTGCTTCATGGCCAGGCTATGCAATCATGGAGTCCATTTGGAGCAGAGAGATTATGAGAGGGGACATCTTGAGGGAGATCGATTGCATCATATGTTGGAGGAATAATGACTGTAAAGTTATGGCCAAACACCAATCAGAATGCCTTTGCTTTCTGTGGTTTTCCTCCCTTTGGTTTCATAACTTGAACCTATTTTATAAAACACAAACTTCTCAGCAGGTAATGGTGGCTACATATTTCTCCCCTGCTCTGTGTAGTCTGTAGCAGCTTGTAAATTACACATGTATGCAATAATTTAATATTTTATAAATTATGAATTACCGTATATCAATATATCACATAAATATGTGTTATACATTATATACGGGGCTTGATCCCAGGACCCTGAGATTATGACCTGAGCCGAAGGCAGAGGCTTAACCCACTGAGCCACCCAGGCACCCCTACATTATATACTATATTGTTATACATTAATAGATCATCAGTATATATTATTGATTAAAATAAATGTATATATATTTGAAGTTTACCAACAATTGGTGTAGAGTATAAAATCTTGTGCTCCTCACCCTGATCACTACTTCAAATGCCCTATAGGACCCCCTCTGATCTAGCCCTTTGCTGTTAGTCTTCTTGCTGTGTTTTAGCTTCTTGGCCCTTCGTTCGCTTCTTAGAACAATAAGTTCACCCAACATTAGGGTCTTTGCTTTATTCTCTTTGTGTAGAATAGTCTGCATCCAGAGAATCCCATTTCCAGTGTGCCTACGTACCACTACTTGAAAGAACAGAAAATGTATCTAGGAAATTTGAATACTAACATACCCCGTGGCTCAGAAGTCCACATCTAGCCACATTATCCATAAAGAAACACATATGTATCAGATTAAAAGTATCATTAAAAAATGATCAGTGCTATGTTTGCTGTAATAGCAAACAAACAGAAAACAAACAACCCGGAAACAATCCAAATGCCAATAAAGAGCAGAATGGATAAATACTCTGTAATGAACTCACACACTGAAATTTAACACACAGCATTGAAAATAAATGAAGAGGCACTGACATGGGTGAATATCACAACAAAATGTAGACTCAAAAAAGCCAGCCAATTAAAAAAAATAGCTCTGGTTTCATTTTTGTAATATTTTACTTTTTTCATTTTTATAATATTTTAAATACAGAAAACAAAATAATATATTTTCAGGTACATATGTATGTGGTAAAATCATTAGGGAAACTAAACAAATGACAATTTGTATGAATTTTAAACGGTGTCAAATTCTGGAGGTAAGAGTGAGGGAGAAGTTGAGATCAGAAGGGTACGTAGAGGTTTCAAATGTTTTATTTCTGAATCCAGATGTTAAGAACCCGTGTGTTTTAGTTTTACATATGTGGTATATACATGTAATAAATAGTTTAAGAGTATTAAATAATGACATTTTATGTGTTTAATATTTTAAATTAAACCAATAGGACATCAGTGCTTTTATAGTCATCTTGTTTTATTTTCTTTTTTAAAGCTTTTTTTTTTTTTAAGATTTCACTTATTTATTTGAGAGAGGGCAGAAGCAGTGGGGAGAGGCAGAGGGAGAGGGAGAAGCAGACTCCCCACTAAGCAGGGCGTCCAATGTGGGGTTCCATCCCAGGACCCTGGGAACATGACCTGAGCTGAAGGCAGATGCTCAACAGACTGAGCCACCCAGGTGCCCCTGTTTTATTTTCTTATAACTTATCACTATCTGAAATTACTATACTCAGTTATTGACGACCGGCTTATTGTCTATCTCTCCCCCTTTCCCTAGCAGACTGCGGCCTTCACAAAAGCTGGCAGCTGGTCTCTTTGGTTCAATGTTCAAGAGAGGAGGGTGACTCATACTTGGTAGGCACTACATATACTTGTTTGTCATTTCCAGCAGATATGTTTTACAAATAAACTAAATGCAGAGTATTGGGGGGGCATTTTTAGATATATATGTATCATGCTCTTCAAGGCCTTACATTTTCACTGGATTTGTTCAACATCACGTATCTTTAGTGAATCAAACCATTTTCTCTTATCAAACTGACTTTCCTGTACACGTACCCATTGCTCTTTCTTGTACAGCTGTCCTTCGACCCGTGTAACTTTATTTTCTTCCCCAGATGCATTTGAATTTTGGCCTTTAACGAATCCTAATGTGACAAGATGAAAGATTAGGAAGTGCTTCAGCAACCCTCCTTTCATCTATCCCACCACTGGATAGGAAAATTACTTGTAAATTTCCTAGAGAACGTAATACTATTCCAGTTAACTGCCTGAAAAATAATTTACTTGTATTAAAGGAATTTTTTTTTTTGTTACTTTCTTAATGAAAAACAGTGTAGAAACTATTACTTAAATGGCACGGAAAAGCCTGAAGTACTTAATTACCAAAGAAAGACCAAAAAAAATGTTAAGCGAAGTGTAACAACAATTACAAAATGAGCTATGAAGCCACTAAACATTTAACGTATGTATCTTAAAATTTTGCCTTTATCTTAATTTTGCCTCAAATGGTACTATTTGGTGGTTTAATTATTTTAGAAATAATAAATGATAATACTTTAATGTAGAAATTAAAAATAAATTCTTAACATCGTTCTCAAGAATTGAGTCATTAGCTAATACAATTTTTTCCCCAATCACCAAGTTACAAAAAAAATCACCAAATTTCTGGCTATACAATTTATGAGCACTTATGGGAAAAAATGTATTTATTTTTAACTGGGGTGGTAATCTTCCTCCTTAGATCTTTCCTCAAAATTTAATTTCTGTAAAAAAGAAAAAAAACCCAGATTTTTTCTCTGTTTTTCTTCTTAAAAAAGAATAATCTACATGATAGAAAACAGAAGGAGATACCACTAGCCAACAGCAATCATTAATTTTAATGTTCCAAAGAGGAAAAACATGACCTACAGTAATGAAATGTAATGGATAAGTCCAGGTTGCTAGACTATATTGCTTCAGCTTGAATACTATTTCCACCCATGCACAAGTTATATAACCTTCAGAAAGTTACTTTCTCTTTGCCTTGTTTCCTTATCCATAAAATGGGGACAATAATAATAGTTCCTGTCTTCAAGGATTTTGATGGTTGAATGAAATAATGTATATAAAATATCTGTAACACCTTCAGCATATAGTATACATTTTACTACTACCTATGTAAAATATGAAACTTTAAGTATAAAGATTAATTTATTTAATGCTTAAGTTCTGTGTGAAAGAAATGATGGGTACCCTACAAAATATTTATTAAAGCTAACTCTAGTCAATGAGCGGTCTAAAATAAACTTGGAAAATATGTTAGAAATAGTCAATTTAGCATACAAATTCATCTTGCAAAAAATCACAGATCACTTTGATGTGTAAAGTCTTATAATAAATCTTGCTTGTCCAAAATCAAATCTCTTTAAAGTTGGATAAAATAAAATAATATATGACAAATCACCTTATAGATATAGTTAATATTTCTACAGAAGAAAAATATCTGGTCAATAGAAGAAGAAGACAAGCCATAGACTAGGAGAAAATATTTACAGAAGACATATCTGATAAAGGATGGTTATCCAAAATATAAAAAGGAACACGCTTAAAACCCAACAATTAGAAAAGAAACACCACAATTAAAAAGCAGACAAAAGTCCTGAACAGCTACCTCATTAAAGAAGATCCGTAGATGACAAGAGAGCATATGAAAAGATCAGGAATTTGTGATTTACAACAATAATGAGATATCATTACACACTAATTAAAATAGCCAAAATCTAAAACATTGACAACACCCCATGCTCGAAATGATGTGGATCAACATCACTCACTGCCGTCTGACACAAGATGGTAAGCCACTTTGGAGCTCAGTTTGGCAGTTCCTTACAAAACTAAAGCACTCTTCTCATAAATTCATTAATTATGCTCCTTGATATTTACCAAAATCAACTGAAAACTTATGTCCACAAAAATACTTGCATACAGGTATTTATAGCAGCATTATTCATAATTGCTGAAACTTGGAAGCAACCAAGATGTCCTTCAGAGATGAATGGATAGATAAACTGGGATAAATCCAGATGATGGAATATTACAGAACACTAAAAATAAATGAGCTTTCAAGCCATGAAAAGACATGGAAGGAACGTAAATGCATATTACTAAATGAAAGAAGCCAATCTGAAAAAGCTATATATCTTTATGATTCTGGAGGGGAGTAGAATATGCCACCCCAAATACTCCACTTTGGCATATTAATTATTTTAAGTGAAAGTTATTTGGGAAACAGCTGGTGTGAGAAGGGCACTCCTTGGTCTTCCCGGAAGCAGAAAATAAATCTCCCACGTGAAGGTATCCTTCATATACCAGGAGAGTAGCAGGCATCCTTATTGCCAGAGATCGGGAATTCAAGGCCGAGAAGGCTGAAGAGACAAACCTTGTTACTTCCTCACTAATGTACCACCGTAAGCCCAAACTTCATTGTCTTGTCAATTCTTCACAAAAGTATTGTTTCCTTGCCTAAAAGATATAAAAGCTGCCTATACTGGTCACTTCTTGGAGCCTCGTTTCTTTGAGGTTCCCATACGTATGAAATTAATTTTTTTTCTACTGTTAATTGATATTATGTCAATTTAATTATGACCAGCCAAAGAATCTAGAAGGGAAAAAAAGAAAAGGTTTCCACCCCTATAATTCCAACCATGTGACCATCTGAAAAAAACAAAATTATGGACACAGTAAAAACAGTGGTTGCCAGGGATTAGGGAGGCAGAGTACAGTGTAGTTTGGGGGCAATTAAATTATTGTGTAGGATGCTACAGGGGTAGACACATGTCATCATATAGTTGACCAAACCCATAGAATGCACGACACCAAGAGTGACCTTTCATGTAAACTATGGACTTAGGGAAGTAATGTATATTCCTCAGTTGTAGCAAATGCACCCCTCTGGTGCAGGATGTTGTAGTTGAGGGAGGTGCACATGAGTGGAGACAGGGGTTAATGGGAACCTTCTGACTTTCTGTTGAATTTTGTTGTGAACCTAAAACCATTCTAAAACATGAAGTCTACTAATTAAAAAAAAAAAAATCTCACATGTACATATTGACTAAGTAATATATGGTAATGTTCGTGGAATACAGAATCTAGTTAGTCTTACAAGAATTTGAAATGAGGCATTAAAAGTGTATTTGGCCTACATATTCTTTAGCATGGTTATAAAACAACTAGAGAATCAAATTCAAATAAATGAACAAAAATGTTTCAAATTTATTGCCTGGAATTAATTGGACAGCTAGATTATTTATTTATTTATTTATTTACCTTTAGCACCAAACGTTTAGAATTACATGCAGCATGAAAAATGTCTTTTTTTTAAAGATTTTATTTATTTATTTATTTATTTATTTATTTATTTATTTATTTGACAGAGAGAGAGAGAGATTGAGATCACAAGTAGGCAGAGAGGCAGGCAGAGAGAGAGGATGAAGCAGGCTCCCTGCTGAGCAGAGAGCCCAATGTGGGATATGATACCATTCATTTTAAATTACAACTTAGAGTTAAACCCTGAGAAGATAAAAACTTTTCCAGTAACTTGAATCTAATTAACAAGAGATCCTAAATAGTTTGGACACCATAATGTACAAATAAAGCCCATTATTATCTCTCTAGAAACCAGGAGCTTGTATTGCCCCTTTCTGCCCAAGAAGACTAGAGGGAATAATTTAATTTTCAGTATTTAAGTTTCCCCACATGTAAAACAGCTGAAATAATTCAGAAGTATGTATATTTTTTACCCAGAGAAATGTCAAAATTACCATGTCTATACCCATTCATTATGCATCTTTACAGTGTTCTGGTAGCCCAGGGCATTAACTGACACATAGTATTTCTGGTGGAGCATAATAATAGTCCTTCCATGTTAGAGTTTCTAAAGTTGTTTCATATTCATGACCTCACTTGAGATTTCCAATGATCCAGCAAGGTTGCCAAAATAGATAGTATTCCTATAGAATAGATGAAACTGAGGTTCAGAGTTTATACTGCTTTCCCAAGTTCATATGGTTCTAAGTGAGACAGAGTCGAGATTAAGACCTAGACTACTAAACCAATCCTCTGAACTACAAAATGATGTTTTCATTCTTAATGTTGAAGTGCAATATTTAAGCAGCCTTGGGAAACTGTGTCATTCATACTTATTTATAATTATTTTTGCTTTGCTTGCTGGTGTTTATCATTTTCTTTTAGATTACATAAAAGCATATTCCAGGAGATAGTATTCAAAGAAATATAATTTATAGTAGTGTTTTCCAAACTGTGTTCAATGGAACACAAGTGTTCTGTGAAACTAAAGTTAATAAGCATTCTAGAAAAATAAGATTCTATAGTTAAATTAGTTTGGGAAATCTAGCACATTAGCACCCTTTGAACAATGTACTAAACCCTGCTGTAAAGCAACCTGTTTAATTTTGTTACATATCCTTTGTATACTTATACTATAACCTAAGTTGATTTCATCATTAGTTCCTTTTCTCATAGAATAAATTAATGTATAATCCACTTTGGAACAGTTTCTGAAATACTGCTTTAATAAAAATGGAATGAAAAATAAATTACTATAGTTTTTTCTTTAACTTTACTTTTTCTAGTTAAAGCCTTAACTTTTCTCTAGTGTTAATGATAAAATTTTCATCATTTCAAGCACTCAGAAGGCAGGGACTATATGTTAACACATCCTCTTACCTCTTACTAATAAGAGCTGGACACAAAGTGGTAAGCTTTACATAAATACAATGACCAGACATTCATTGAGTTGCTATGAGTAAAATGCTATTACATAAAGAGTAAAAATAAACTTATAACCAATTTGTAGTAGTTTTCCTAGTATTGAGTAAATAAATGGAAAAAAAAGATTAGAGCTTTAACCTTGAGATCTTTCTCCTCTTTTCAGATGAGACTACAAACGCATCCTATTCTGACAGGGAACAAAAGAATAGCCAACAATCACATTTCTCAGGTGAACTCCCAGGTTGAACAGGAGAAAACTGGTTCCACTGTTGACAAGATAAACTAGAGTTACACGTGCATACACGTGTGCGTGCGCACACACACACACACACACTCACCTTTTAAGTAAGATAAATCCAAAGGGTACATGTAGGTCTGGGGGCAGTACACTGTTTGAAGAGTACTTCCATGGTAGAAAGCAAGGGGATCTTCAAACACTGAGTATAACGTTCTTCACATCAACACAGAATATTTTTTTTTTAAGATTTTATTTATTTATTTATTTGACAGAGAGAGATCACAAACAGGCAGAGAGGCAGGCAGAGAGAGAGAGGAGGGGAAGCGGGCTCCCCGTTGAGCAGAGAGCCCGATGCGGGACTCGATCCCAGGTCACCGGGATCATGACCCGAGCCGAAGGCAGAGGCTCAACCCACTGAGCCACCCAGGCGCCCCTCAACACAGAATATTACGACTAACCTCTAACCTTCATGAGGGAGACACTGGATTTCCTTTACCACACAGTACCCGGAACTTGACTGAGAGCTAGCACAGGTAGACATTTGTGGACTGAATGAATGAGTGTACAATTGATCCTGCTCTTTCCAGTATAATTTAACCGTTTTTTCATTAGACCAGAGAGTGAATAGTATCTTCAGGTGAAAACTCCTACAGTCTTCTTCTCACAGTTTGTTTGCCCTGAATAAGTTTGCAAGTAGATACCCTCTCACCCAAAGTTGAAAAGCAGTGCCTTAATACACAATCTAATCCAATTTAATCCTCAGGCATTCAGTTGCACAGTAAGATAATTGCAGGGATAGATCACTGTAATCTATGCTAGTGGTTAAGTCTGAGCCAGGGCCAAAATGGCCATTTGGTGCTATTGCAATTACAAATGATTGGCCCTATTTGGTAGTTTCTGGATCCAGAGATAGTTAAGGATCCTAAAGGGCTCAGCCTAACACAGAACCCCAACTCCCTGCCCTCAAGTCTCATGCGGACCTGTCTGGACCAGACATATTTTCAAATGGAAGAGAGCTAGTTTATTCATAGTAAACTGAGTTGTTTACCCTGAACCTAATGAAAAATATCAAGGAAACAGTATTTCTCCTCTGCCTTCAGTAGAATCCCTCCTCAGCTTCCTCTTAATCAGATGGTCTATATGAGGTATGCTTTTCCTAAAACATTACATTTGGGTAATTTTCACTGTCAGAACAATGTTGCTCTGTCCACCCCAAAAGAGTGCAAAATTCTCCTTGGATTTCACCTGGCTTTGTGACCTGACAATTCGAAGACCAAATCTGATAATACCAGGACATGGAACTAGAGGGTATTATGCTGTGCGAAATAAGTCAATCAGAGAAAGACAATTATCATATGATCTCCCTGATATGAGGAAGTTGAGCGGCAACGTGGGGGGGGGTATGGGGGATAGGAAAGGAATAAATGAAACAAGATGGGATCAGGAGGGAGACAAACCATAAGAGACTCTTAATCTCACAAAACAAATTGAGGGTTGTGGGGGCAAGGAAGGGGAGGGTGGTTGGGTTATGGACATTGGGGAAAGTATGTGCTGTGGTAAGTGCTGGGAAGTGTGTAAACCTTGCGATTCACAGATCTGTACCCCTGGGGCTAATAATACATTATATGTTAATTAAAAAAAAAACAGGTTCATGAAGACAGGCTTCAGTATTCATTTCACTTAGTACCTTCCTACACTATCTAAAAAGTAGAGGTAACAAATGCCAATAATAAATATAACATAACATAACATAGCATAACATGCATGGCTATGTGCCTTTGTTTTCCTGTTCTGAAAATTAATGCGAACATCTCGCCAATACATCAGAAATGCTTTTGTAGCTTACAGACATCTGCTATATCCCACGAGTTGCAAAATATTCAGTAACTGAAGACTATCCCAGTCTTGTACTTTTTGGAACTCTTTCAAGATTGAGTAAAGGTCAAAGCCATCTCTCTATGTGTGTGTATAGCTCTAAACCTATTGGAACAGAAACTAAGCTGTGCTTGGTGAGAAAACAGAAGGGTAGAATTTTAAAATTTAAAAACAATAGTCTGTAAATGATAGTCCTTTTTCACTTTATTGAATTTTAATTTTCAATGATATACTAACAGTAGTTTATTTATTTCACCAGCTTTGATCTAGGTCTGAATCTTAGAAATGACTTTTTCAGAAGCTACTGTTTTAAAATAATTAAGAATTACTTAGTCAAGGTAGTTCATGTTCTATAGTTCTTTTGCTACATACTGAACAATAGATAAAGATTTTTATTCTAAATGAAGCTATTCTAGCCACTGACCACAGTGATGATTCCAGCTTTGGCTCTCATATTTACTGGTATCCTACAGGCTGTATTTTGAATCCCGTTCTGTTCCAGAGAAGATCTGGAAGTGACAGAATACACTTTTAAAGTCAACACTGTTAGAACTTAAACCCATGTACCTAGAACTAGAGTGAATAATGAAATATAATTGGGTTATTAATAGACATCATTAAAACCCTCTGACAGAAAAATATTTGCTTAAAACCACATTATTGTCTAGGCAACTACCACCTTTCTCCAACTCATTTAACACTGTTTACCTTGAAACACCTTACACACCTTCCTGTCATCGGCTTGTCATTAGGATGTAACAGAAAACAATCCTACTACATGTTCTAGCTAACTGCTCACCATTTTATTTGTCAAAAAAATAATAATAATAGAAGTTTTACCTCATTCGCTCAGTATTTTCAGACATTTATTTAATAAATGATTTAAAATAAAGATTCTGAGAAATAGAATCTGTATGAAATTGCCTCAAAAATGGTTAACTTAGGAAATGAAATGTCTGATTAAGATGCATTAGAAACCTTAAGAAACAATAATGTTACATGTGGGATGATCAGAATGATAGCTATTATAATAAAGACATTAGGGAAATGGTTTTAATAATCTCAGAACTTTGGCAGAACGTTAAATTGCATTTTTCTGTATCAGAAGTAGCTGCAATTGCTTCTAAAAAGAAAGAATAGGATAGCAGGCTTTTACAGGGAAGGTGCCAGGCACTCCAGGGAAACCGCAGAAGGGCACAATCCTGGATCTGTCTTGGCTACCCTTTGGAGAATTTGCTTGATATGTGGGAAGGCAGGATCAGACAGACCCTGGCTTTTGCCTTCATCTGGGCACCCAGCTGTATCACGACTGGTCAGGTAGCATTTCACTGCGTATGATAAATTGATCCAGTGCTCGCTCCCCTGTTGGCCTGAGTGTTTCCTCAGAATTGCTAGGGCCCACACGACGGGTCGTGAAATCATTTACTTAGAAGCTGCAGACTCCTTTGGGGCTGTGTAGAAATATCAGGATAATCAGACTTCTCTTACTACTTCACATGCTTCAGCCTCTTTATGTAACGTCATGTTGGGCACCCACCATAGGGCTGATCTCTCAGCCTCCTAGTACAAGGACAAGAAGGGGACAGTACCTCCCATTCAGGTTCACAAAGACTTATGAACTTTTTATCCTCAAAGCCTTAAATGCAGATATAATTTAAATTATAAAGATTCCCTAAATGATTTGTTTAATCTTTTGGTTAAGCAAATTGCTTTATGCACATGAAAGGTTTGAACTGATAACCAGACACAGGGGTCATGCAGCCTTCCCATGTTTTTTAGCTTTACTCTTAGATCTTGTAAAAGTGTAAAGTGTAAAAGTGGTTTAGTCAGTTACACGTCTGACTTTGGCTTAGGTCATGATCTGAGGGGCCTGGAATTGAACCCTGCTTGGGGCTCCCTACCCAGCAGTGGGGAGTAAGGGCAGGTCTGCTCTAACCTCTCTCCCTGACCCGCCCCCTGCTCATGCACTGTCTCAAATAAATAAATAAAACCTTAAAAAAAAAAAAAGCATTATTGGTTTTTACCTCACCAATTCCTCATGTTCTATTCACTCCTTAATATTTTGCAGACTGGCTTTTTT
The DNA here is from genome assembly GCF_922984935.1 of Meles meles. Classification (NCBI taxonomy): domain Eukaryota; kingdom Metazoa; phylum Chordata; class Mammalia; order Carnivora; family Mustelidae; genus Meles; species Meles meles. Next base: position 64,451,478 of record NC_060069.1, read on the forward strand.
CTAAAATGGTCTTTTTGATTCTCTTCTTAGTCTATTGACTGCTTAGTCTGTTACTCTCCAATTTCTGTCTTTTAACAACAACCATTCCTTCTTGGTCTCATGATTACAATAAAATATAATTTGTCCTCTTTGTTCAAGTTCAGAACTGAGGAGGAGGAAGGCCTTGCCTAAGAATTCATTGTCCAAGACCTAAGACTAAGACTATTAGTACTGGCTTCAAAGCTTTGTCCAGGTATAGGAAGAAACAAGAGAGTCACCTAGGTCTGTTTCCAGTTCTTAAAAAGTCTCAAATAAAAGGTGTGTGTGTGTGTGTGTGTGTGTGTGCACGCACGCACACGCACGTGCGCACACTCTCCTGGGGGTGGGTGGGTATGGTGAGGCAGAGATTTAAAATATCACTGTTTTGTGTGATAACGAGATAGATTCACTCCACTGTAAGAAAGATGGCCTTGCTAATTAAAAAGGCAGGCAGGGAAAGATTTTCTCTCTTGGGATTTGAACTTCTGCCTCCAAAAAGTTACTGTTTATCTTTGGGAAGTATGTGAATTCGATCTCGCAGTCAGAACGGTAATTAAGAATGTGTTCAGTTCACACTGGTGGGAAAAGTTTCAGGGGGACTAACTGGGAGGGCTTGCTCACCGAAGACTATTTTGCCTAATTGGGAATACCAAGGCCTCTTCCCCCATCCTCCATTTCCTTGATACCTGTAATTTTGTGACTTACGAGAAATACATATTTTGTCATTCAGATGGCCAAAATATATTTCTCATATGTATTTGGTCTCTGTCCAGGGCTCCTGGCTCATAGCTCCTAAAACACGTGGAACTTCTTATGGTAAGAACAATTAAGTTTTCTTCTTTCTTTATTTGTAATTCATTCATTCACTTAATAAAGGTGTCTTCAATTGTGCTAATGAGGTGAGTTTTGTAAATCTCTTGCATAACCTTAGAATAAGAGGCTGGTTGCTGGGAGAACCAATCATGTGATCCAAGGGTTAGAACTTTCAGTCCCATACCCTGACCTTTGATGAGGGGAAGGGGGGTTAGAGTCTGAGTAACCAAAGGCCAATGAGTTAATCAATCATGCCTATGTAATGAAGCCTCCACAAATACCTGAAAGGGCTGGGTTTGGAGAGCTTCCGGGTTGGTGAGCATGTGGTGATACAGGGGGATGGCTGTGCCTAGAGAGGGCATGGAAGCTCTGTGCCCTTATGATGATATACCTTATCCTTGCATTCTTTCCATCTGGCTTTCCCTGAGTTATATCCTTTCATAATAAACTGGTGATTTAGTACATAAATGTTTCTCTGAGTTCCGTCAGCTCCTCTAGCAATAATCAAACCTGAGGAGGATTCCTGAGAACCTCTGATCTACAGCCAGTCTGTCAGAGGCACAGGAAACAGCCTGCGGTTGCCACTGGTGTCTGAAGTGGAGAGTGGGGAGGGCAGTCTTGTAGGACTGAACCCTTACCCTGTGGAATCTGATGCCTGCTGGTGATGCGTGTAGGAGAACATTCTCCTCCACTTTTGGGCCCAGAATCCCTAGAAGAACACTCTCCCCTCCCCATGTCTCATCAAAAGTCAAAATTGTGCTTGATTCAAAGGGCCAAAGCCCTCTAAAAGTTGACTGGCAGATGAGCCAGGCATTAATTCACACTGAACTTCGCAGATTTGGGGACTTTTACTGTTTGGGAAAAAGGGGATGGGTCCTAAAGGAGAGATTAAATGGATGGAGTTTCCTGAAAGGTCATTAGAAATTTAGATGTTAAAGATTAGAAAGACATTTTCCCAGAAAAGCTCGACTTGAAGTGCCTAAGGAAGTAGGATAGAATCTGGAATTTTGTATGGCCTGGGAAGATTTTAACTTCTTGGCCACATATGACCCCTTCCTGCATATATTAATGTTACTGTTGGAGTAGGCAATTACTTGGCTTTAACAGAATGTCAGGAGTCCAGCAAGGGAAGAGTCATGGTGAGCTATTGGGAAAGTTAGAGACCTGTCCTGGCAGCACTCCAAAAGCAAAGTCACCAGAAGCCTGATCAAACCAGACAGCCCAAGACAGAGAAAGCAGAGACCTTGACCAAGTAAAGAAGAAAAGGCACGAAACCCTGCTTTCAAAGAAATTCCCTGCTCAAGTAATAAATATTCTCCCTTTTAGTTAACAACTATCTGTAAAAGATTGAGACCCAGACCCTGGGCACACAGCTCTCCCTTGAGCTCACTCACTCTTACACCTTGAGAGTGTACTCTCACTTTAATAAGCTTTCCTACTTGCACTACTCTACTATTGTGTCTGGCCTGTTCTTGAATTTTTTCTTGTGAGGGGACCAAGAACCTTTGGTAACATCCTGGGGATGGGAGGGATGGAGGCCTCTGGCCCACGGGTCTCCGCAGTCCACCTGAATTCTAACAAATATATAAAAATCGAGGAGTGGGATTGAACTGATATGAACAGAATAAGAACTGAATTAATTCACCATCAGGGGAGCAGAGTCTGAGTGGACCATGAGAATCTGTGGCACCCAGGAATTTACAACAACTTTGGGGAGGCCATGGGCTTTACACAAATCAGAGAGTAAAGACTGAGCCTGATTTATCTGTGGCCAAAGGACAGAGTGATCCTAGCAGATTTTTGAATCCCACCCTTAGTAAACATTCCCCAATGACTCTCTCAACCTCCATGACCTAAATTTAAGCAATCTCATCCACACCCTTGCCAGAGAGCACTGAGTCTTCTCCTGGGACATATGCAGTCATTTGTTAGATTGAATTTCCCAGCTGAGATCACTTAAAATAATCTCATTACCAGATAAAGAACAGGATCATTTTGCTGACACCTGAGGCAGTGACTAAGTCTACTCTGAACACTATTAAGCCCACTGTGACTAGTAGAGTGCCTTGATCTCTGGGAAGTGCTTAGTAAATGTTTATTGATGATTAATCCAAAAGGTTCCAGAAGCTTTACAGGAGGTTATAAACAGACAGAAAAAAAAATCCATAAATCCCTCGAGACAGGGCCAGCCTTACAAGAGTATTCAAACTGTTTTCTCTGAAGCAGTTTCAGAAGAAAAGAACCATGAAAGGAAAATTCTACATATCCTAACTTCATGATATGGGTTTGCGAATGCATTCAGAATGCCAAGTATTCATATAACGGGCTTATCTTTTTTTTTTTTTTTTTTTTTTTGGTTTTAACCTTCCCTTATCCCCCATTTTGTTTTGAAAATTTTCAAACAGGAAGTTGAAATAATAGTAAAATGAGTGCTCACATGTTTACCACGTAAATTCAACGATTATTAATATTTTGCTGTATTTGCTTGCTCTCCCTCTTGCTCTCTTCTCTCTCATTTTGAGAGGAGCATGTCTTCCCCACAACTAAATTAGTGTTCACCTTCTAAGAATAAGTGTATTTTCCTTTGTAGCCATGTCATGATCACACTTAAAAATTTAGCCATTCTGCAATGTCATTCAACATTCAATTCACATTCAAATATCTTCAATTGTCCCAAAAATATCTATGATAGTTTTTTTTTTCAAACCAAGATCCAATAAATCTTCCCATTTTGTATTTGTTTGTTGTCTAGAGCAACCTCCCACTTTCCCCCCCTCATTACAATGACTTTTTGAAGAGACCAGGGCAATTGCTTTGTAGAGGCCTACAATCTGCATTTCTCGTATTGTTTCTTCCTGATGTTGAGTAACCTGTTACTCTGTCCTCTGTGTATGTGAAGTGAAAGTTTTATCTAAAGGCTTGGTTAGATTTAAGTGAAACAGTCTTGACAAGAATACTCTATAGGCAGTACTTTGTACCTTTGTACTTCCTATTACTTCAGAAGGCACATAATACCAGCTCCTCCCACTGTTAATGAAGTTAAGTTTGATCTCTTGGTTAAGGTGGTTTCCACCAGATTTTTCAGTAAAGGTTAAGTTTTCCCTTTTGTAATTGAAAAGTAATCTGTAGGGTAATATTTTGAAACCTTACAATTATTCTGTTAACCACCATAACTTTCACTTAATGGTTTCAGCATCCATTGGTAATCCATTAGTGAATCAATTGTTTCATTGGGGATTACTCAGCACTTTTTACTATTACCATAAACACAGTTAAGTGATATCCTAGAGGAAGTACAAGAGGAAGCCAAACCATTAATAGAAATGTTTTAGTCTTGAACTCATTTGAGAACCTCCAGATCAGCATAAAAATAAATAGATAGCAGATGGGATGTGTTGAGCACTTAGCAGAACATATTTGTTTCTATGCAAAAGATACTTGAAAATTAGTTCAAAGATTTAAGTAAGTTTGAAGAGGATAACCTTCATAGTTTGTCACATACACTATAGCCGTCTTCATCCATTGTTGGTTCCTTTTTTTTTTTTTTTTAAGGTTTTATTTATTTATTTATTTGACAGAGAGAGATCACAAGTAGGCTGAGAGGCAGGCAGAGAGTGGGGGAAGAAGGCTCCCCGCCAAGCAGAGAGCCTGATGTGGGGCTCGATACCAGGACCCTGAGATCCTGACCTGAGCTGAAGGCAGAGGCTTTATTTAAAACCCACTGAGCGGGGAGCCTGGGTGGCTCAGTGGATTAAGCCGCTGCCTTCAGCTCAGCTCAGGTCAGGATCTCAGGGTCCTGAGATCGAGCCCCGTGTCAGGCTCTCTCTGCTCCGCAGGGAGCCTGCTTCCTCCTCTCTCTCTGCCTGCCTCTCTGCCTACTTGTGATCTCTCTCTCTGTCAAATAAATGAAATAAAATCTTAAAAAAAAAAAAAAAACCCACTGAGCCACCCAGGGCCCCCTGTTGGTACTTATTTTAAAAGAATCTGAAACGGTTTGACAATAGGCATATTAGAATCACCTAACAAACAAGAAACAAATGTGGGGGAATAAATGAACAGTAAATACCTTTGAAGTCTGAATAGTAAGATGGTAAAAGTAACTTAATTAGAAAGACCAACTGATATCTTCAAAAATGGAAAGAATTTCTTAATTCCTCTAGTGCAGATCATTTCAACACTAACAACACGATCAGCATTTCAACATCTAGTGCAGATCATTTCAACACTAAATCAAGAATTGAATGAATACAAAGGACTGGAAGATCCTTTAATCATTAAGAAGCACAACTCATCTGCAAACCTGAGTTTGTGAGTGAGGGTCACCCAAGTGGCTTCATCAGCCTGACTTCACAAGCGTATTTTCCAGAACTATGATTTGAGACAGAAATATGAAGTTTTCCTTTATTATTTTTATTGAGTATATATATTGATTATATCATTAGCAAAACATGCAAAATTATAAAAAAGAATAATAAAGATATCACTTAATTATACCTTCCAGATATATTCTTTTCCAATTATTGTAGTGTACAACATTCAAGACTTTTTCTATTCATACATATTTTAAGAAATACACAATAATGTTGTTTCACTGTTTTTGTAATCTGCTTTTTCACCTAACATATATTACAGACATCTTTCTGTGTCAATAATACAGTTTCATACTGTTATTGCAATGGTGGAAATTATTACATTGTACAGATGTACTATAGTTTACTAAATAATAATTTGTTGAAAGTAACAGGGTGTTACCAGTTTTTATTGTTGTGAACAATGTAACAGTGATCATTCCGTATTTCAGTGTTTATATACTCATATTATTTTCCTCATATAAAAGTTCTAGAAGTAGAATTGCTAAATCAGACAATACACACTTAAGAACAACTACTTGTAATACATTTTAATTTATTTATTGCTGCATATTTAGCTCTCTGCTTAATTTGTTTTGTCCAAACCTGACTATTTAATTTTATTTTGCCTAAATGTAGTTTTTAGAATATTTTCTTATCATAAATTGCTTTTTAGTTTCTATGATTATACCAGAAAGCTAGATGTGATTCACCATCAATTGTCTAGTTGTTTTGTAAATATCTTTAGCCTACTAATCTAAGACAAGTGGAGTTCTATAGATCTCCAGGCTGCCAGGTGGTTTATTGCAATGATAGCAAATCATTTTTACAAGGATTAATTGGCAAGCAGACACAAACATTGTATCTTGTAAGTTCAAGGGAGCCCCTTCTCTATGTCGCGAGGAACTTTAGAAAAAACTGTGAATAAAAAAAATCCTTTTTTTTTTTTTTTTTTTTTAACATTCTAGGCTTCTGTAGCAAAGGAAGGACCAGCCAATTTTTGGGCTGGGTCAGGCAATAAAATACACCATGTGAAATGGGAATGACACATGCTACATGGAAGTTCAGATCTGAAACACATTTTTGAAAGTTATTGAGCTGCTGGGCTTTTTGTATTCTAATACTTGTTTAAGAAAGGGCAGTGATGTCCTTATCGTCTTTCCAGGCAACAGTGAACTTTAAATACCTGTCATTTCACTATACAGATTTCTAACATCCTTCCTCCTGACTGGTAAACTTTCTGGTGTAGTTTCACAGTAATAACTGAAGTGCTTACCTTGGGATATGGATTCCCGATTAAGGCCTTTCAGAGGCTAGGAATAGTTTACATTTTATTTAAACAGTCACACACATACATGTATTACAGGACTTAATCAGAGTTTTGTGGGGGGTTTTTTGTTTGTTTTTTTAGGTTCTATGCACTTATTTATTTATTTTTTAAGATCTATTTATTTATTTCTTTGTTTATATTATGTTCAGCTAGCCAGCATATATAATACATCATTAGCTTTTGATGTAGTGTTCAACAATTCATTCGCTGTGTATAGCATCCAGTGCTCATTACAACACTTGCCCTCCTTAAGCAGAGTTTTTAAAAAGCAAATTATCTTCAAGAAGCATAACAGGTACTATTATTTATTATTACTTTTATTAATGTTATCATTATTATTGCCATTTTGCAGATGAGAGAATTGAAGCTCAGAGTTTAAGTAATTTGTTTCAAATCATACAACTAATATGGAAAAAAACTTTATGTCTGTGTAAATCAAAACAGCTCAGGGCTTTCTTCATCCACAATAAAGAGGTAAACACTGGGTTATGTAGCTTTCATGGTCAATAGAAGAAACTGTAGAACAAACAGGAAAATGTGTGAAAACATAGAAATCATTTTGGACAATGTAGTAGACAATACACTTATTTTTAATAGTTTGAACAATGCAGAGATGTTCCCATGTCTGATTATTTCCTATATTAGCCTTGGAGAAAGGCCAGGGTATCGTGATACCTACAGGAGGAATTAAAATGGATGATGACGCTAAAAAGCTTCTTGGTGACCTGGCTTCATATTGAGATGGAGTTTGACAAATGAATGATTAATACATTCATTATACTATTTTTTCCTTCTTAGGAATAAGAATCACATGAAGATCTTTCTCAATATATGCCTGTATCCCCATGACAATTTTAAAAATATTATTTCAGAAAGCATTTGGCAGGAACTGAATGCCAGACATTATAAAAACACCATTACTAGCAAGTAGATTCAGAATAGGTATTCTCTGCTATTGACTGAGGGATATTCCATACGCTCTAAACTTTCAGTGTAAAAATCAAATTGTTGGACTCAGTTTTATTGTCTTTTCTCATTTTTCTGTTTCTTATATCCCATTTGCCTGTCTCCATGAATGACCACAACTCTGCTAACATATCGTCCTATCCCTTTAACCTTTGTTCTTCTTGGCTGCTCCATCTGGCACACTTTTGCCACGTTGTGTCCTACCCACCATCTCTCAGCTTTTTCTTTTATCTTTGTGTTTCATGCATACCACAATACCTGACATATCACAGTTCTCCAGACTAAATGAATAAAGGCATGAATGCATATATTCATTTTTCTTTATTATATTTGATGTGATCCTTTTGGATTCCCCAGGTTTTATACTGCCAGAAAAGGAACAGATTTTCATTTGGATACTGGAAAAAGCTGTAGGGGCACGTGGTGGGTCTGCAACACAGAGATTTGACCTCAGAAAAATGTCGTCTGCCCTTTCCCCTGATGTTCTGTCTCCTTCCTGGTGTGCACTGCAGCTGCATTCTGCAGACTAGTAACGGGCAGGCTCTAGCAGACACTGATGGTTACCAGACAATGTGGATTTGATGATCAACATAGTAAGATCAGTAGTAAATCTAGAGACATTATTTACTTGAAAATTGCATGACTTTTTTTTCATTTTGAAAAATTTTTTATTTAAATTCAGTTTAGTTTCAGGGGTAGAATATAGTGATTCGTCAGTTGCACATAGCCACTCTGGAAAAGACTAGGAAGATTACACATGATTTCTGACTGGCAAACGTGTTGGAGCAGACATTGAAAAATTATACGTAGGACAATTTAACTTATATTTAGGTACCTTGTTTTATGAAGCACATTGGCTACTTTATTTTTTCATGCTTCTAAACAATTTAAATACAAATGTTTCTTTACATACATAGTGGTATAGACTGACATAGTTGCCAGTCCTAGGCTTAAAGATAAAGTTACACCATTCTATTGGCTAGGGTCCCCCACCTAGCCAAGGGCACAGTTCATGTCTAGCCAGCATAAATTATAAAAATGTCAAAGTCCTCAAAGAACCTAAAGGACCATCTTAATCCAAATGTCCCGTGCACCTTGATTGCTAAATTTATCTTTGTGAATTTAGGAAAATCCTCATTTCCTAAGAATATATGCATTTCCAGCTCCACTTAACACTTTTTATTAGTTAGATAGAGTGGAATTAATGAATGTGTGCATTTGTGTGTGCATGTGTTTGTGTGTTGTGTACCTGGTAGGGGGAATAGGAGAAACAGGTGGTGTGTTGAAACACATTTATTTATCCATTCCATACCAACGGTCTGGGATTCCTACCTCTTTAAACCAAAAAATTGATTGTTTGGGCTCCACTACTTCGAGTCTTGAAGGTACAGGATAGATAATTTCCGCAGCCTAAGACATCCATGACCACTTGAAGGCTTAATAAGGAGTGGAAAGTCATTCACTTTTACATGATATTTGTCTGCTTGTATTAGGTCTCTCATCTCCAGATTTCACAGCAGGCTAACTATACATACTTGGACATGTTTGAATTGAAGATTGCTACCTATAATGTCTAGGTAATGACCTCAAACAGATGCAGCATTCTCGTGCTCTTCACAGGACAAGGACACACTCTGAAAATAAATTTGTCTCTAATTTCCTTTGTTTCCCGTTTCTATTTTGATTTCCTGAGCCTGCTGTATTTGGCAGGCAGACACATCTTCCAGATGAGGCCGGAGGAAGGCAACAATCAGGACATGCTTTGTGATGTTCTTTTCAGGTTGCTGGATGCAGCACCATATCTAAAAACCCAGCCTTCCTGAATGTCCAGGCAGGTGGCTCTTTTGTGAAGCCCACTGAAATAGCTCATCCCAAAATGGACAAGTTACAAGCTACCAACTGAGCAGGTAAAAGCTCTGCACTTTGAGTTCTCCGAGGTCAGTCAGTTTGACTAAACGTACAAAGACGAGAACTACACGGACTTTGGAGCTGCTTTTAAAATGGGTCAATAAATAATCATCATTCAATCAGAACAGCAGTGGAAATACTGGGTGTATTCAACAGCAGTAAAATGGAGTTGAAAGCTACTTTCTCTCCATTTAACTGAGCTGTTGTAAAGATCAAGTGCAAATCCGAATAAAAACGTTTCAGAAAATGTTAAATGCAATTCCTCTCTATCCTACGCATTATCTTTTCTCCTATTATTTTAGTATTACTTAGTATTATTTTAGCATTGCAGCTGGAGAGAAGCTAGAAGTAATATTTGAGTTATTGCCCTTTAAAATTATTAGAAATGAATGCCCTCTTAAAAAAAAAAAACAAATATAGGATGTGTAGCAAATTACTGGCTCTCGGATCAAGTTTGTGGATATATTTGGTTAGAAAAGACTTCACTTTGATGGAGTCATCACCAAAATTAAAAATTCAGAATGCTTCCAACAAAAATGTTGGATTTCTCTTCTTTATTGAGAAATTGGGAGATCTGGAAGCATTGGTTTCTCTTTCAGCATTAATTCAGTCACTCATTCAACCATATTTATTGAGGTTGTACTATGTGCCAGGCACATTTCTAGGCATTCAGAAAAATGAGAGAACAAAATCTGGCAAAAATCAGCTAAAAATATCAGCGGCTACTTCTGTATATAAGTGCATTATTTTTTCTGTTTTACCATAGCACCTGCCCCTGCCCACATTCTGAATACCAGGCCTCCCGTGTTCCTCCACCTTAACTTCCTGATCCCTGTAAACATTCGTTTTTGTGATGCGTGCAATACACACACCTTACACAAACACACCTATTCTTGATATTTGACGGACCAAATTTATTCATTCCAAATAATAGTACGTGAGGGGTTAATTTAGGAAGAAAATTGCCATTATTAAACTCAACTCAAGCCTCTATGGAGCAGCTGCTACCCTATCTGAGAGGGTAGTCTTGGACTTGAGCCTGGAAAGAAGTGGAATTTCCACAAGAGAATGTGTGTGTATGTTGGGCGGGGGGGGGGGGGGTGGTGGGCTAGAGGTAAGTGACATGTCTGGAGAAGGTGGCAGAACTGGACTGTTCAAAAGTGTTGATGAGACCAGCTTGGCAGAAGCATGGGTCGAAGGAAGGAGGAGCACTATTTCATAACACTACACACAGTCAGAAGGTGCTACTGTCCCTCTGTGCACAGAATTAGCTATTACAGGTCAACAAATACTCCAGAAAATAACAGAACGATAACATAGAATCAAGTGGTTTTAAAATATTATGCTCTTGTAATGCCTAAATAATAGAAAATGAGCACACATTTGGATTATGTGGTTGTTACTATACTTGTACAGCTTTAAAAAGAGGGAAACAGACGATTGAGAAGTTTTTAAATGTCTACAGTATTTAGTCCCACATAAATTCCCACATGCTTGGTTGGGCATGACCGAACCATTTAAATAAGACTTCTCACACAGTACTCCAACATATTAAGCTTGATGAGTCATCATGATGAAAATATTTATTAAGCCCTGGCTTCAGTCTAGGAAATATTTTTAGCTTGTTCGTGTGTCAAGCATAACCTCTGAAGTCATATAATTCCCATGACATTTTTGGAAAGGATGGTAAGATATAGCGTATTGTATATGCACAGAAACTATATATAACAATATTACAAATAGAGTTTAGAGCAGCAGTGAAGGAGCTAGAATGCCGTGCTAACACATGACATTTTGTAGTTCAGGAAAGAAAACTTCTAATGTCTTCAGAGGCCAAGAAATCTCCTCTTCATCAACATCCAATTTATTTACTTTATTTTAGGAAATACTGTGTAAATACCATGTGCCTGGTGCTAGATTAAGTACAATGGAAATGGCAGCTTAGAGAAATCACAGAACTTGTCCTTGAGGAGTTCATGATTTTCAGGGGCCTAGTTTTCCAATGTGGCATTTGCACAGGGTTAACGGAAAGCAGAGTATCTCATTTACTATTCTCTTCTCCGTCCCAGGGTAAGGCAAGTTCTCCTTACCAGGAATTGATTGACTCCTAAACGATATTAGCAATTATGATGGGTACAATTAACTGATGAAGAATTTATTACCACTTAACAATATCTCAAGAATCAAATCTGGTATTTATTTAATCTTTTCTACACAGCACATTGGGCAGAAAGGGATACAAAGAAATCATAAAAATCACATCCGTTCAACACTTGGCTCATCTGTATCTGTCACTCCACAAGACACTTCATTGACATTATAATTTTTAAACTCTGACCCAGGTCTGTCAGGTTGCAAAGTCTATTTTCTTTCCCCCCTACACTATGCTCTGGTGCTTGTCCTTAGCGAACTCATAAATCTAGTGGGAGAGGCAAGGCTACTGCATACACATAAAGCAATAAAAAAATGAACAGACCCTAGTTCTGTGCCCTTGATTTTAATGCCCAAACAAACAAACAGCAACAACAGAAACAACAGAGCTGGTTCAGTCAAGGGCTTGAGTGACAAAGAAGGAATACAGGGCTCCATCTCTCCATCATAGACCTGAGTTTGAACCTTAGATTTTCATCACCACTTCTTCTTCTTCTTCTTCTTCTTTTAAGATTTTATCTATTTATTTGACAGACAGAGATCACAAACAGGCAGAGAAAGAGGAGAAAGCAGGCTTCCCGCGGAACAGAGAGCTGGACATGGGGCTCGATCCCAGGACTCTGGGATCATGACCCGAGCTGAAGGCAGAGGCTTTAACCCACTGAGCCACCCAGGCGCCCCTCACCACCACTTCCTAATGCACGCCCTTGAACACTGGGTCTGTTTCCTCATCCATCCCGGGGCAACACCACCGTGGCACCGTGAGAATTACAGTTAGATGTAAAGCACTTTTGCATGGTGTCTGCCCCAAACAAAACCCCTATGTTACTCATTTCAAAGGGCACTTTTTTCCCTGCCTCACATTATCGGACTGTAGTAGTTGTGGTCAAGGTAACGGCTGACAACTCTCTTGAAACAACCTCATTCCTTCTGGCCTGACAATCTAGTCTTGAAGTTTTTCTTCTATCTCTTCGGATACTCTGATTTTTTCATGGCTCAGCGCTAGGCCTTTGTTTGTTTCGTTTATCATGGTATACTTTCTTTCTGTTCAATCTCATATCCTATGGGAACATAGGCATACATATTCCAACAACTCCGTAGGAGACATTTCAGAAGTTGACCTTTCTTTTGAGTCTCAAACTGGATTATGCAACTGCCTGTTTAAAAACTCCACTGGACCTTCCACTTGACCGGCATCCCAATGGGAAAATGCCCACACCTTGAACTCCCTACGTCACACTGACTCCCTGACTCAACCCTCTCTTCCTCTGCTTTCCTTTTGTTAGTAAATGGCACCACCAACCTCCTACTTGTTCAAGCCAGACAGACAGGTGCCGTCTTTCGGAGTCCTCATTTCCTTGCCCCATATCAAACTGACTGTCAAGTTTCTCACAATATGCTTTAAATATACTTTAAATCAAAACTTCGACTTTTTATCCACCCTCACTGCACTCTTGTGCAAGCCAACTTTGCCTCCAGACTGAACTATAGAATTTTATATACTTTTTCTTTTTTGATCCAAGTCATCCTACACATAGTCATTAAAAAGTTCTCTTAAAACCGAAAATCTACTCATACCGTACCTCTACTTTAAACCATTTAATGGACTTCCATTGCTTTTAAAATAAAGACAAAATTCTTAATCCTTGCCTACAATGTAATCCGACACTTAAATATGTCTCCAGCTTCCTCTCATACCATTTATTCTCTGTCACCTTCAATAATCTTCAGCTAGACCATCCTTGAGAAATCCACATTTCATCAAAAGCCCCAAGTCCCTCCCTGGGTCAGGCTTTTTGTACCTACTGTCCCTTCTATATCTTTACCTGATAAATTCCTAGTCAAACTGCAAATTTGAGTTTAAACTTTCTCAGAGAAAACTCCAGGAACCTCTAGACTAAGCTTGGTCTTTTTTTTTTTTTTTTTAATATGCTTTCAGAGAACTCTATGTTTCTACTTCTTAGCACTTAGCATAGTCATAATATATTCATAATATAACATGTACGATATATGTATAATATATATTGTATAATATATTTGTTTCTTTTCCATTTTCCCCTGAAGATCGCTCCATAGAACAGAAACTATGGTGGTTTTACTCATCAGTATCGGTGTATCCCCGCCACCTAGTACCGTGTCTTGTACAAAATAGATGGTTAGTAAATGTTTGTTGATGGATCTTTTTTTTTTTTAATGTTCAACAAATGATAGCAAACAAAAGAAAACAGCCACTTGACTACAGTCTCAGCGCTGACTACTCACAGGCAGAAATCTTTGACCACCACACTGACTTTATGGGCTCTCAGCTCTCTATCTCCTATAATTCACTAGCAACAAATCTCACTGTTCTGCCTACTCAGGTGACCATTACTTTTTTTTTCTGACTTTTGCTACTGGTGTTCATTTCCAACCTACCTGCAAACAGTTCTCTCTTTACTTGGGAATTTCTAGCTGGGAATCCTGATGAGTTGGTATGGTATATAAGAAATATATTTGGTCTTTGTCCGTGGTTCATGGGACAGAGCTCTCAAAATCTTGGGAATTTTCTGAGTGACAGGAGTGTCTTTTGTTATTTAGAAGGGGTTCCTTTGGAGCACATCTGAATTTAATGTTAATGAAATGACTTAGGATAGGGCTGATCATCAGAAAGACCAGGTGTTTGGAAGGTAGAATTCTCAGCCCACCCATCAATCTCTGGGAAGGAATTTGGGGCAGAAAAAGCTAGAGATGAAGCTCAATAAAAATACTGAACCATGGGATTTAATGAGCTTCTGGGCCATGGAAGTACTGAGAATGGGGCACTCAGGTTTCCTTAAACCTTGCCTTGTGTAGCCTTCCAGCTAGCTGTTCCTGAGCTGTATTGTTTTATAATAAATCACTAAATGTTTCCCTGGGTTTGTGAGCCATTCTAGAAAACTATCAAACCTAGGGAGGGGATGATGGGAATCTTGATTTACAGCTGGTTGGTCAGAAGTATTGATTGGTGAGAAACTAGACTGGTGATTGGCACCTGCATTGGGAGCAGTCTTGTGGGACCTATCCCCTAACCAGTAGGATCTGATGCTCTCTCCAGATAGAAGATAAAAGAATTGAGTTAAATTGGTAGGACATCCAGTTGTTGTCAGTTGAGAATTTGAGAAGTGCTTGGTGTGGGAAAATCCCTACAAATCTGTTATCAGAAATAGAGAAAAGAGGAGAAAAATAGTTTTCCCTTACAGTTGGATTCAACACTAAAGAGCCACATTTTAGGAGAACTTACCTTGAATTAAGGTCAATTGTCTACAGTTCCATTTGCCCACTGCTTAAATGTGTAACAGGTAGCATTTAATATTCTCATCCTAGCTGTTTCCAGATTGTGCTAAAATATGAATGGTTATTTGAATATAGTTGACCTTTAAACAACATGGGGGTTGGGATACCAAAAGTCCACATATAACTTTTGACTCTCCCCAGAACTTAATTTCTTTTTTTTTTAAAGATTCCATCTATTTATTTGAGAGAGAGAGGGTGAGCAAGAGAGAGCACAAGCCAGGGTGGGGGGAGGGTGGAGAGAAAGAAGCAGACTCCCCACTTTTGAGCAGGGAACCTGATGTAGGGCCCGATCTCAGGATCCCGAGATCATGACTTGAGCAGAAGGCAGACACTTAACTAACTGAGCCACCAGACACCCTTCCAAAACTCAATTTCTAATAGCCTATTGTTGACCAGAAGCCTTACTGAAAACATAATCAGTTGGTTAACATAGTTAACATAGTTAACATAGATAACACAGATAACACAGTTATCTGTGTTATATATTGTATTCTTACAAGAACGTAAGCTAGAGAAAAGAAAATATTATTAAGAAAATCAAAAGGAAAAGAAAATATATTTACAGCACTTTACTGTGTTTCTAAAAATTAAAAAAAAAATCCCTGTATAATTTGGTTTGTGCAGTTCAAACCCTTATTGTTCAAGACTCAACCATGTATGCTCACTATCTTAAAAAGCTTCCTCTTTATCTCTTTTGAAGGATGGGATACTTATTTATATGTGTGTTTATTTATCTATTTATTTCTTTGTCTTTAAATAACATGGTGCTGAAACAAATTTTCTTTATGCATCTCTGACTATGAAAGCTACCAGGGCACACAGGCGTGACAGATCTGGCAATTTTAAAAAAGAGAGAGAGGGAGAGAAATCTCTCTCCTATTATTTAAAAAACCATAAAATAGGCAAGGCTAGGAATGATTTTTCCATGTGAAGGAGAAGCCACAGCAAGGGATCTTTGCTTTCAGAGATCTAGTTCTAGGTTTTGGTTGAAAAACAATGTCATTCTTCTATCTGAAGGGCAAATTTGCCACATGATAATCACAGGGATGTTGTAAATTGCATTCTTCCCTTCTCCCTGTAGAGGTTATTAAAGAACAAGAATTATTTTGAAAATGTCATCAGAGAGGTAGAAAAAAATAATCTTCCCCTCTAGGTAGAAGATAATAAAAGACTAAGGGATCCTGGTGGATTTTCAGCTAACAGAGGGTACAAGCCTTCTTTCAGTTAAAGCAGAAAGAATGCAGCAAGGTTACATTTCCTTTATATGACCCTGCTATTTTTATGTTATGGTTATTAAGCCTTCATGCTCAAGTTCTTATAGAAATGCAAAAATCCAATTTTCAAAATGGGTTAAAACTTCAAGTGAAAAATTTTGCTCTAAAGGAGGTTACCTCTTAAAAGAGGAAAAATAATTAGTTGCAAGTGGCATTAAATAACTTAAAATGTTTCTACAGAGATTGAGAATGGGCACTATCACTGGGCTTGGGAAATACATTTACTCACTTTACCTTTCATCTCTTTCCTTAATTCCATAGGCCATTTCAAGGCAGCATGATCAAGAGCCATTCCAGAGGTGAAGTGATTTCAAAGAGGCTTAAGAGACGTCTTTATTTATAAAAGATGGGAAAATCCTATGTAAAATGGGATAAAAGAATAGATGGAGGAGAGTGTGGGTATAAATGAGAAGCCAGAAAGCCTGCTTGATTTCAAGAAGAAAATGACAAGTGCAAGAATAGTGAGTTTGGTTTCTCATTACGTGCACGTGTAGGCTCAGCTCTACAAAGTAAAGAAATTAGAAACATATGTTCAGGTAGTATATTCTAGTTTATGATTTTGTCCCCATAAAATCTTATGTATCCTAAATGATGAGTGCCTTAATATATGGGTGTATAGTTCTCATTGTGTAAGATCCTGGAGGTGTAGGAGTTGTTTATATTTGATGAAAAATTCAGTGGTGAGAACTGGAGATTGAGCATCTAGAAATGGATTTATTCAGAACTAAATTTCATTTCCCTAGCCATGGAACAAAGCTTTTTTTCTTTTTTTCCTCCTCCTTCTCCTTTTACTGTGCTGAAAGTCTACCTTAGAACTAATTTCTAGGGCTACTTGAAGCTCAAGCCCTAATCGCTGTTTGCATGAATTTCATATACTTGCCAGCTTGTCTGGAATACAAATGTGGATCAATGTGGCAGTGTTGCCCTGTGCTCTCCACACAGCATTTTCACACAAAGCACAGGTCACCCTATTGGGTGGAAATGTGTCTGGTCAGTGATCTCAAAATAAAATGCTACTGTAGACAATAGCACTCTCAGGCACACTCATTCCACTTAGGACCTGTGGACAGAGTGGAGGCCAAGTAGAGTGGAAAAGGTCGAGTGGCTCTCAGACAGAACTCACTGCTTTTGTTCTTTCAAATGCTGTCACTAGTCTCTGCTCCAAAACAGCAGAAATAATGAGCAGAGGCGCTTGGCCTGAACCCTCGATGTTTTACCAACTGAAGGGCACATGCAAGGCTACCCAGTTGACTCTGAAGGTATCATTCAAATTGAACTTGCATTTCTGTGGCTCTGAGGTACTTCCTAGTGCATAAGTTACAGGAATTTGAAAGCCTCAGACTATTTAGATTAGTGAAGTGAATAGCTAACACAACAAGGCCAGTTGCTAGGCAGATTCAGATATAGTGAAGGTCAAATAATGACTGCTGGGCCCTATTTTACCCAAAGCAGAACAAAAGCAGATTCAGATATACTGAAGGTCAAATAATGGCTGCTGGGCTCTATTTTACCCAAAGAAGGCACCATAGTGCCAGTAAGTGAAGTCTGTT
Source organism: Meles meles (assembly GCF_922984935.1). Taxonomy (NCBI): domain Eukaryota; kingdom Metazoa; phylum Chordata; class Mammalia; order Carnivora; family Mustelidae; genus Meles; species Meles meles. The sequence continues at coordinate 64,469,149 of NC_060069.1, forward strand.
TGAATTCAGTAGGTCTGAATTCTAGTCTTTGTTCTAGCATTTTTTTTCTCCCCATTTTATTTATTTTTTCAGCGTAACAGTATTCATTGTTTTTGCTAGCATTTTTTAAGTTGTGATGCCTTAGTCAAGAAACTTGATATTTTGAAGCTTAAAACTCTACCTTTGGGGGGTTTAAATTTCCTCTATCAATTCACCCAGCACTCTGCGGGGTCCGGGGGGGCGGGGTAGATAGGGATGAAGAGATTTTTCTAAAACTGACACTTGACCATGCCATATCTTGTTTAAAATCTCCAATTATTGGGGGACCTGGGTGGCTCAGTGGGTAAATCTTCTGACTCTTGGTTTCTGTCATGGTATCATGAGATCTGCCCCATGTTGGGCTCTGGGCTCAGCAAGAAGTCGGCTTGAAGAGTCTCTCCCCTGCCCCTCCTCTCTCTCTTTCTCTCGTTCAAATAAATACATCTTTTTTTTTTTTTAAGATTTTTATTTATTTATTTGACAGGAAGAGATCACAAGCAGGCAGAGAGGCAGGCAGAGAGAGAGGAGGAAGCAGGCTCCCTGTGGAGCAGAGAGCCCGATGTGGGGCTCGATCCCAGGACCCTGGGATCATGACCTGAGCCGAAGGCGGAGGCTTTAACCCACTGAGCCATCCAGGCGCCCCTAAATGCATCTTTTTAAAAAATAAATGTCCAATTATTATTCAATGCCACAAGGTAAATCTTAAATTCTTAAAGAAGGTAAAGTGGGTCACTGAGACATATTATTTAGAGTCAAATTTTTAAGTAATTCTTTGAGATGATCAGATAGATAGAACTAATAATGATAAGAGAGCATTTTTGGAACACTTGCTGTGTGCTTGATGTCCTGTTGCTTCATATCATCATTTCATTTAATCCTCACAATTTTTTTCAGGTTCATCTCTGTTTTTTCTTGAAAACAAAACTAAAAATCACTAGTCAAAATATTTGAGAAGAGTGCTCAGCTCCATCACAGTTAAAAGATTTATGTAATCGGCAGTCAGAGCATAATGGACCAGTCATCAGAAATGAATCCTTCTGGCATGGCTCAGACAGGGCCACGGGGCCTGATACTGCCCTCTCTTACCCTGTCAGCCCCATTATGGTTCTCTGTATGCTGCCACCCAGGGGCAGCAGCAGCCAGCCCAAGCCTGTGGAAGTGTAGGGCATCCACAGATTATAAGACACCTTGGTTCCCCACAGTGCTTCTGAGTTGACCATCTGGCACCTCCCACCCCCATACCTCTAATGATATTCCTAGCTCTATTATTTTGTGTTATTTGGAATCTAGTTTCTCAGTGTTTGTTATTTTTAATGTTAATGGACATTTTGTGAAGTACGTAGGCATCTCGACCAGTGGTTTTCAAACTGTAACTACAATATTTCAAGAGATAGAGCTATTATTTTTAAAAAAGGTTTAGCGTTCATATTAAGAAAAGCTGGATTAAACAGAGATAAATAAGTTTCTTTATGAGAGGAACTTCCTGACTCTTAATATAAGTCGGTACTTCATGAACGTCCAAGGAGAATGGGGGTAGTACTGCGTTATATGACAAAGGATTCTTTGTGGTTGTGCACTTACTGTGATATGTTAGTACTCCACAGAGCACAGTTGGGGAAATTCTAATCTAGGTAAATAAACCCTAGAATGATGAGTTCTTGGCAAATACTCCCAGAGCACTTTCAAAGTCAAAAAGAGCTTACTACCCAGTGAGGGTTGCTTCTAAGTAAGTCATATAGTAATCTTGTAGTCACTCTAGAAGGAAATGCTTGTTCTGGAGCAGTTTTAGAGCCCCTAGCAAGAGCACGTGGCATAGAAAGAGGACGCTAATGCAAGTCCATGGAAAAATCAGGTACATGACAAGGCTTTCCAGAGCCACATGAAATTAGAATATTGTCTAATTTAATGGGTTTGCACATTTTAAGACAAAGGATTTAAAAATAAATTATAGTAAATCCAAGCTATGTAGTACTATGAAGTGGTTAAATAGAGTGAAGAAGACTTATGTGTACTGCAGGGGAGATTGGCTATGGTGTATTATCAAGTGAGAAAGAAACAGACTGAAGAAAGCACATTTTATAATGAGCTTTAATGTTATGAAACATGTGCATTTAGAAATACATAGAAATGGGTCTGGAAATACACATACAAAACTACTCAAAGGTGTCTGCTGAAAGGGTGAACTATGGGATGATGAGTTGTGGGTGAAGGAAGATGTTCAGTTTTACTCTAATAATCTTAGAATTTATGAGGTTTCCATAACTGCCATGCACTACTCTTGTACTAATTTTAATTGAATCATACACATTCTCAGCATTAGGAACACAACATATTCCAGATATTTTCTTTTCCCAGGTGCTCTGCCTTGGCTGGAGATGGAATATCAATTATTATTGTCTTTTAAAAGATTACAGAGAATATTGAGAATGCATAGGGTTATTTACTGTAGATTCTGGAAAGCATCAGGCATTGCTCACATCCAACTACGTACCCTTTACAAGCCAGGAGTGTGAGTAGGAAAATCCACGGCATTGTTTTTGGTGTGGAACACAAAGCCCCCAGTACCTTACTTTGCATTCCACACGTGTGTAACTTCTTTCCAGAAACTTCCAAATGCTTAGATTTCTTTTTTTTTCTTTTAGATCACATAGGCAGGCAAATGCTAGAAACATCCTTGTTTCTGCTCCCCAGCCCTCCCCCACGTACTTGTTGAACATCTAAGAATCCTTCAAGAATAACTTCAGAATTTTACGCTTTTGTGAAGTGTTTCCTGACTTAGCTCCTTCTCCACTACAAGTGAATAAATGATGCTTTTAAAAACTTACACCTTAGAACTTATTCCAATGCACTGAAATTACTGTATAACTTTAGCTCTAATCATATACACTTTAAATTACATCTTTATTTTTTAATTCCCAGAGCCTGCATACAGCAGGGTTCATAGCAAGTGTCCAATTAACTGTTCAGGAAATGGATGGCTTTGGTCTTGAAGTGAGGATGCTACGTGAAAGGTACTCTACTAAGCTCTCTGAGGGCTCTGAGGCCGAAAAAGGGATGGATGCTCCCTCTAGTAAAATTAATGAAATGCATACAAATAAGTATGATATGAAGCAGAAAGTGATTAGGGTCTGAGAGGAATTAAGAGAAAATACTTGTTGTTCTCTCCCCCTGAAAAAAAAAATTGCCGAACAGCGTTAAATGGTCATGCCTCAAACAATTTATGAATTTTAAAAATTAAACTAAATTAAAAGAAGGCAATTAGCAGTTTTAAAAGTAGATGAAAATCAACAAAAGGAAAATAAGTATTAATGACACGACCTTAATTATCAGAGAAAGAGAAATGAAAAAGAAAAAAAAAAGGAAAACCCTCCTTGTGAAACAAATGTATTCATTCTCTGCATATAGGATTTCTTTGTTCTCTTTGAAGCCCGATTAGAATCAGTTCCTAAAAGAAACATTGAACTTGAGTATGCGTTGAGATTATATGTTAAATAAAGGGCATTTGTAATGTCTAATAAAATAAAATAATCTATGGAAATGAAGGTAATAGAGTTTCCTTCTAATCCTTGGTTAAATCAATCACATCTTTTGTAGGGGTTTCAGAGCTTCCAAGCTGGTGGGTAGCAGCACAATAGTATGTTGCAAAGAGATTGCAGGTGTATTAGATCTTGACCTCCTGCAACCCTCACGGCCATTCCTCACCAGACAGAAGCAGGCTGGCTCATTTGTCCTAGTGATTTTCCTTGTGTGCCATGATATAAAAAACTTGAGAAACATTGATCTACTGTCATTTGAAATCTTCATTCTTTCACGGGAACCAGCTTTTTGATAAATGCCTATTAGAGATGGTAACGTAATTGAGGGGAATGGTAGTACAACAAAATGGGATGTAAAGTTTAAAACTTAATGATCATTAAAAATTCAAAATTATCTATGTCCTTAAAAAAGTGACTTAACTTCTTTTATCCTTAGTTTGCTTGTCCATAAAATGTAGAAGACAGTATCTTCCAAGCCTGTTTTCATATGATTGTCACAAATATCAAATAAAATAATGGATGTGAAAGTGCTTTGAGAATTGTGTATTATTAAATTATAAGGCTGTCAATGCCAGCTTACAGTTTCCCCCTCTATGGAATAGAAATCACTTTACATACATCACTTTGTTAATTCTTTGAAGAAATGAGAAAACATTTTAAGTGAAAGTCATTCATGACTAAAATGAACTTTAACTGGATTATGGTTCATATGCCTTCTATTTCAATTGCCATTATCTAAGAGTATTTGAATTCTACACTTGCACCGAGTTAATATTGAAATCCAAAATCAACATTTACCTTCCTGGTATGTAAGTCTATAGTTCCCAAATTCTATTTTTGCTCATGTAGTTCCAAAATATTACAAGTCTCAATTCATAGTGCACTATATAGAATTAGTTTCCATAAATGTAAGATGATAGTAATGCTGATGTTTTGATGATGATGGTTGTAATGACGGTGGAAAGGATGGTGATGAGGATGGTGATGATAAAAATCTCTTTTGTCTAAACATTTTGTACAAAGCCCTTATATTATCTAGTACAGCATTTATAAAAGTGAATATACAAGCTCCACAGAGGCTATTAAATTTGGAAATTGAGGGGTTAATAACTTTCCTTTTATACTGGACTTCCTAGAGGTTTAATATTCCCCAGAGGTTTTCATTGTAAAATTTCAGAAGGTGGATGGCCTGTACAGAATTTTCTATGGGAATATTTCATTCCCTCACCCCAAAACATCAAGTGGAATATTAAGTATTTAGTGGAATATATTGTAAGATGCTCTTGTCTAATGAATAGACACATAGAATCTTAGTGCTAGAGGTGACCATAGTCTCATGTCATTTAGTTCCACCTCTTCATTGAGAAGAAGGGGCTTTGAAGATCAGAGAACTTAAATGACATCTTCAGGGCTACATAGCAAATTAGTGGTAGAGGAGAAATTACAGTCCCCACTTCTAAATCTAGGGCTGTGTCTTTTTCTTTACATCATTGAGGACGTAAGAATAGCCCCAGGCTTCCTTTATCTCTGTCCAGTCCTCAACCTTTCTCTTATCACCCAGTCCTAGACTCTTATACCTTGCGTTTCTTGGATCAGGGATTCAAAAGTTATCTCCATGACCTCCAGGCTCTTTGGCTTCAAGGATTTCTCCATGAATCATTTATCTTTATTTGGATTCTGTAATATGGTTTTATATATCTGTTTAACAGATGAAGAAAACAATATCCAGAAGGTAAGATTTGCTCAAGGTCAGGCAGCAGTGAGGGACATAAAGAGCCTAAACAATGGCTGATATCTAAACCTATTTTCCTATGTACTTAATTTTTTTACAAAATAATGGCTATCATTTATTGAGATTAAATGTCAATCTTTGGGCTTAACTAAGTACTCTAGTACTCTAGTACTCATTTAATCTTTTAATCTTTTAAATTTAATCATTTAATCTTTTCATTGGCAAATGAGTACACTCTGGCCATTAAATCACTCTCCACAGGACCAGACCTAGCAAGCAGCCTTAAAGGATCTGAACCCAAATCTCACTTCAAGTACGACTCTACTCCAAACTCCACTGACTTTGATTTTTAATTTGTAGGTAAGAAAAACCCCAATCATAGGAGACAGTCCATAGTCTTGGGACCACTTTAAATATCAGTGTAGTTACTAGTCCTTTGCTAACCAGGCAGCATGGATGTTCTCAAACCCAAGTTCTGGTCCAAATTTTGCTTTTTATTTTTGGCTTTATAATTGTGAATGAATCACGATTATACTGAGGAACCTCAGTTTCCTTGCCTTGAGAAGATGAATAATGATGCTTACTTGTTTGTTTGAAAGAAGGAGAGAGAGAGAGCACAAGTGGGGAGAGTCTGCTCTCAAGCAGACTCCAGACTGAGAGCTGAGCCTGATGTGGAGCTGGATCTCACCACCCCGAGATTATAACCCAAGTCAAAAACAAGAGTCAGATGCTTAACCAACTGAGCCATCCAGGCACACCCAGATGCTTACTATTTTGTAAGACATTTCTGAGACTAAGGAATCTGGAGAGCCAGAGATGACAGAGGGCTCATGAGACCGTAAGGGATGAGAGAGGAGACTTAAAGCTTTGCAAGGAACCTTCCAGCTGGGGTAAAGATGGGCCTTAGAGAGAGAAATGCATTTTCAGGATTCCTCTGTTGAGGTGGACAAAGACAACAGCCCCTTACAGATTGCATGCAAGCGCATGGAAACTACAGAGCATAATAAAAATGTGACAAACGTAACTAGAAGCTAGGTGAACAAAATCGTGTTTCCCAAATTTGTAATTTAAGAGGAGACAGATTTTGAAAGCAGGGAGTCATGGGTTTTTGTTTGGTTTTGTTTTTGACGGATTAATTATTTGTGACTTGGTCTAGTTGAAACTGAAAGCCTCATTGAATGAGGCATCAGATAAACTGGTATGAAGCATCCACTTTACAATATTCAGGGCACTCCTGGGAGTTTTGGAATTGTTTATATGCCATTTTAAAATGGAAGATTATGCAAAATGAGAGAAGAGATCATTTTTACAACTTCAGTCATATTACTAGGGGCTTTATGTTGATATTTGTAGATTGGTATTTTAACGAGTTACATAAAGTCTCCCCTTTAATGTTTATGACATATGGTTGTTACTGCAAGCTGTGTTTCTAGGAATGTAGATGCCTAAATACTTCCCAGTACCCTTAAAGCCATGTGGGTGAAAACAGCCAGGAAACACAGCAGTTTGGATCACGTGGCATAAAAACCAAAGCTTGTGTATGCACAACACTGAAAAATTAAAACCAGTACCTCCGTCTAAATAAATATGATGCAGAAACACATCTTTGTTACATAAGAGTAGTTCCGTTTAACACGTGTTGACTATATTTCTAGCTAATATTTGTACCACTTAAATCTAAAAATAGAGAAGGAGGGGGAGATAAAGCTGGCGAAGAAAGCTTCTGGCAAAATGAAAAATTATCTCTATTAGAGTGGCACCCACTACTGCTGGGTTATAGTTAAGTTCTGTCTGAGCTGATGCTATAAATCCTGACTTCCAGTGATTTATAGTATGACTGTAAAAGGGGCTGATATAGACCCTTCAAATTTTCAGCCTTTAAGATTTAAGTCGATTCATCCATGTTCAGCTACTGATATATAAACTTAATAGTGTGCTTATCAAAATATCAGAAATTGGGGCACCTGGGTGTCTCAGTGGGTTAAAGCCTCTGCCTTCAGCTCAGGTCGGTTCTGGGATCAGGCCCCAAATTGGGCTCTCTGCTTGACAGGGAGCCTGCTCCCCCCCCCCCACCTCCTGCCTACATGTGATATCTGTCTGTCAAATAAATAAATAAAATCTTTTTAAAAATTCAGAAATATTTTAAGGATTATTATATGTTATGTATCTATTAAATATTAAGCACATAAGATGTGTACAGGTCATCTTATTAAATGTATACAATAGGTCTATTGCATAACTGTCATTTGCATTCACATTTTAAATAATTAGATGGAGGCCCAGAGTAGTTTAGTGATTATTCCAAGGTTGCACAGCTAATAAATGCTTAAATAGGATAGAAATCTAGATAGGTTGATTCTCAGATGCAATTGTTTAACTATGTAGAAGTTAAGCTCATTAATTCTTATTACCAGATCTGAAACAACACAGAGCATCTCCAGTTGCTGTCCTTATGACAGTAATTGTTACAAAGCCCTTGAGACAAAAAGGAATTTAAATTATTTTATATAATTTAGGTAAGGGATACAAAAATGAAAAGAAAGTTGCACTACCACAAAGTTTTAAATCACCTCTTATTGACACTTTCCCCTAATAAATATTAGCATAGAATATATTTGAATTGAATAGTAAAGAATATGTCTCACAAAACTTTCTCGTTTTGAAAATAAAGCCTATCCTTTTTTTTTTTTTTGCATTGCTTTTACTTTATCATCTTTTTTCAGAAACATTTGAAGCTCAAAATCACTTTACGGTATTGATTCTTTTGATCTAAGATCAATTTTTTGAAAGTGTATGAAACTCATATCCTAATCTACTGGCATGTGAAAATGTGTCTTTTGGAGGTTATATCCTGTTGATAAGCAAATACTCTTAGGAATGATGCATCCAAGCAAGGACAAAATGTCAAAGCACTCATTCATGGTATGGAATATAAAAAGTAAACACCAAAAATCTTGTAAGAGTGGTGGGATTATTTCTTTTTTGACTATTCTCACCTTCCTTTTGTTACTAATGCTTCTATCCAATGAAAACGTTAGTATTACTTGAAAGGAACACTAATATTCCTTGAAAGGAATGCAGAAGATACTCTGTGCATGTCAGCATATTTGTTTATGCACATATTCTATAAAAATCAGAAGAGGAGACAAACCATGAGACTGTGGACTCTGGGAAACAAACTGAGGGTTTTGGAGGGGTGTGTGTGGGGGGCGGTGAGATTGGTGGTGGGTATTAAGGAGGGCACATATTGCATGGAGCACTGGGTGTGGTGCATAAGCAATGAATTTTGGAACACTGAAAAAAAATTTAATTTAAAAAATCATACATACATCCATGCTTATGTTTGGCCATAAAAGTTTGTGATTTGTATCAAGTTGTTTTGAGGATCAATTAAAGGAAAAAAAGGCCAACCCATTAATTCATTTGTTCACTGACTATTTATGGAGTGCTTACTATATGCTAGCCACTGTGCCATATTCAAGATGCACCAGGAATAGGCCCCAAATAAAGGAGAAATCATATTTGTATTAAAGTCTAACATATCTTGGGCGCCTGGGTGGCTCAGTGGGTTAAGCTGCTGCCTTCGGCTCAGGTCATGATCTCAGGGTCCTGGGATCGAGTCCCGCATCGGGCTCTCTGCTCGGCAGGGAGCCTGCTTCCTCCTCTCTCTCTGCCTGCCTCTCTGCCTGCTTGTGATCTTTCTCTGTCAAATAAATAAATAAAAAATTAAAAAAAAATTAAAAAAAATCTTTAAAGTCTAACATATCTTAAAAATGTGATATTATTGGCTTATAAATAAGGACTTCTTAATCAATTTACTTTTGTCTTCTAGTGTTTGAAATCATCATTTTAATAGAGAAGAAGGAGTAATGAGTGACATTTTAGAATGACTTTTCAATACAACCGTAGATATAAAGTACATTTTGCATCCAACCTGGACCATTAATCTGTGTCGTGGATCTATTGAACAGTGAGCAGAACAGGGCGGTATTGGCAAATATCACTGAAATGGCACTGGGTCAAAAAAAAAGAAATAGAAATTGCAGCGATCAGTTCAGAAAAATCATCATAATAATGCTGACTTCTCCCACATTTATTTTAACGATTCATGCAAGAATTCAAACTCTGTTTTGTGAATTAATTCTCATATTCATAACAGTCTTCTGAAGTATAAGGAAGTTTTTTTTTACTTATAGATATGGTAATAGAGTAAAAAAAAGTGTAAATTGATATCAATCTATCTATTTCAACATCCAGGTGACTTTATTTTTCAATTGGATAGCTTGTTTCTGTGAATTTCCTACATATGAGCTACCTATACATCAAAAGACTTAGTTCTTATACCTTATTTAGAAATCTTTCCGGGCCATTAAAGATTTCCCTAATTCCTGATCTAGTATGAATGGTTTATACATTAATTTGTCAGTTGTTCAGGTATTACTTTGTGACATTTCGTGGGTCATTCTATTAAACTGTTGTTTGTCTTACGTATCAACTTCTTACCTGCGTAATAATCATCTTGCTAGCTGGGTCCTTCTCTTAGAACAGGAGTTGAAAATTGGTGATTCTAGAACTGGGTTCACTGGTAAATCTAACAGTACATGTATTTGGTGTGATCTAATATATTTTTAATTAGGTTTACTATGCACAGAATTTGATCCCTGTTCATGACATGATTTCCTTATAAGTTCATGTGTGGCACTCATTTATTTAGTTCTCACTTAATTGGTTGTTTTTAATAATGTAATACACTCAGGAACCCTCCCCTTAAATCATTAGATAGGTCCTTAATAGTAACCTGTATCCAATAATTCATTCTTTTCCTTCCTCCAACAAATACAATTACCATTCTATATCCCCTGTGTTCATCATCCCATTGCTTTCCTTTTTCTGGAGTTTTATTGCATATGCATATATTTATGAAAGGTAGACTTTATAATTACTAACTTTACAAAAAGGTAAAAAGGCTAAATTAAATATTTGGGGATTCTATTTTTCTTTTTTTTTAAAGATTTTATTTATGTATTTGACAGAGAGACAGATCACAAGTGGGCAGAGAGGCAGGCAGAGAGAGAGGGAGAAGTAGGCTTCCCGCTGAGCGAAGAGGCTGATTTGGGGCTCGATTCCAGGACCCTGAGACCATGGCCTGAGCCGAAAGCAGAGGCTTAACCCACTGAGCCAACCCAGGCACCCCAGGGGATTCTATTTTTCATTTAATATATTGCTAAGTTACTTTGTATTTTGCATGTGCCTTTAATTCATTGGTTTTGGTCACAGTGGATTTAAAAACACAGGAAATAACCGCCACCATTTAAAGACTGGGGGAAATCTAAAGTTCTCTTAAAAATCCAAAGTTCTCTTAAGCAGTTGTAAGATCTGGAGATATTTGGTCCGCATCTGTACATGTGATTGATCAGAGGTAAGAGGCAGCTACTGCTTTCCCTTGGGACTGTGATTTTGAGGCCACACCATTGGCTACATCCCACCACGTGTCAATCTCACTACCTCACCTCTCATTCTATGGAATATAAGTTGGTATGTCCTTTCTTAGACTGGCTGACCAGAAATCAACAAAAGGAATACCTACTAGTTAAGAAAACCATAGAGTCTCAACTCTTTAAAATGACTTTTTCTTTAAAAAATTTTTAAAAAATAATCTGCTATGGTTGATCCATGAGGACAAAGTTACTGCTGCTTCGTGCCAGGTGGTGCCCAAGGGTGTATAAGACTGACTGACAACAGGGGCACCTGGGTGGCTCAGTGGGTTAAAGCCACTGCCTTCGGCTCGGGTCATGATCCCAGAGTCCTGGGATTGAGCCCTGCATAGGGCTCTCTGCTCAGCAGGGAGCCTGCTTCCTCCTCTCTCTCTGCCTGCCTCTCTGCCTGCTTGTGATCTGTCTGTCAAATAAATAAATTAAATATTAAAAAAAAAGAAAAGAAAGACTGACAACAAATACTTCTCAGCACTTGCTTTGGGTGTTTTTGAAGGTGACCTTTAAAAAGCAGCAGTAACTATTTACCAAAAGCCAGAAAAGGATTGTTCTCTGGAATAATGTATTTCTTATTTAGTGCTTTAAATTTGTTTAACCTATCTACATTTTACCCTGGGTCTCCCTGGGTTAAAAGAAAATGCTCTAAGGCTTTATGTTTATATAGTCAAAATTTATTGAAAAATTGAGGCATTTATCCAGATAATTTAAGCAGAGAGTCATGATATCAGGAAAATAATTCTTTGGTCAAAATGACATGTTTTGGCCGTCCACATTAAGCAAACATTTTTTTTTTTTATCCCTTACAACTCTTCATTTGTTGACATGCTGGATGTTTTTCTTTCCTACTAAAAATTATGTATTTTTTCATTTTTATTTTTTTAAAGATTTTATTTATTTATTTGGTAGAGAGAGAGACAGCACAGTAGGCAGAGCGGCAGACAGAGGCGTAGGCAGAGGAAAAGGAGAAGCAGGCTCCCCACAGAGCAGAGAGCCCAAGGCGGGCCTAGATCGGAGGTTCAGGACCTGGGCCGAAGGCAGATGCTTAACAGGCCGAGCCACCCAGGAGCACCTAAAATTACGTGTTTTTAAAAGTTTTTTAAAGTTTTTTGGCTCAGTCAGTTGAGTGTCTTCACTTCAACCTTCAGCTCAAGTCATGATCCCAGGGTCCTGGGATGGAATCCCACATCAGGCTCCCTGGTCAGCAGGGAGCCTGCTTCTCCCTCTGCCTGCTCTGCCTGCTGCTCCCCCTGCTTGTGCTCTCTGTCTCTCTGACAAACAAACAAATAAACAAATAAAAGTTTTTACTTAAATTCCAGTTAGGTAACGTATAATGTTATATTAGTTTCAGGTGTACAATTCAGTAATTCAGCACTTCCACACAACACCCAGTGTTCATCACAGCAAGTGCCCTCCTTAAACCCCATCACCCATTTTACCCATCCCCCACCCACATCCCCTCTGGTAACCATCAGTTTGTTCTCTATCGTTGAGTCTCTTTCTTGGTTTCTCTCTCTCTCTTTTTCTCCCCCTATGCTAGTTTTGTTTCTTAAATTCCACTTATGAGTAAATCATATGGTATCTGCCTTGCTCTCACTGACTTACTTTGCTTAGCATAACACTCTCTAGTTCTGTCCAGTTCATTGCAAATGACAAGATTTCATTCATTTTTTAATTCTGAGTAATATTCCATGGTATATATATGCATATACATATATATCCACATATAGTCACATATATAACCATATATAGCCACACATATTTACATGTGTGTATAATACACAATGGAATATATATATGTGTGTGTGTGTGTACATATATATATATACAACTAATATATATATATATATATATACACATACCATATCTTTAACCATTCATCAGTATTCATGTATGGTTTTGTATATATACACCATGAAATACATGTATGTGTATACAAACATCGTATCTTCTTTATCCATTCATCAGTTGGTGGGACAGTTGGGTTGTTCCCATAATTTGGCTATTAAAGATAATGCTACTTTAAACACTGGGGTGAATATATCCCTCTGAATTAGTGTTTTTATATTCTTTGGCTAAATACCTAGTAATACAATTGCTGGATCATATGATAGTTCTATTTTTAACTTTTTAAGGAAGATCCTTATGCTGGAAATTTCTTGAGTATTCACTGCATGCTAGGCATCATCCTAATAGCTAACTCTGTTTTGATAACATTCAGTTTTACAAAGTACTTAAACCAAAAGGAAAAACACTTGAGAAGCTGATTAGTGAAGAACAAAACCATTTGTTTTCCAGTTTTTATGCTTTTTTCCTAGATTTTGGACTGAACAACAAAAGTAATATCAAACCTTATCTGAGAAAACAGAAGGAAATAAACATCCCTTTCAAAGGTAGAAAGAAATAAAATCAAGTTACAGTAAAAATGCAAGCGACCAAACTGAATGTGGTGATCAGTTCATGAGGGAGGTAGAGATGTGGAAAAGAAAGTACAAATCTACAGGGAAATGTAGCGCGGTACTCGATGGAATAGAGAATTAAATAACTACAAATCTGGGAAATGTTCGCCAAGGAGAAGCCACCCAAGTGAACATCTGTAGTTTCAGGCTTTAGCAAGTCTGGGGAAGTATGTACTGGCAGAATGTTCTAAAAATGACAAATCAAGTACATACCACTCTGAAAACCAAAAAATGTGGAACCACAGAACTCAATGAAGGCAGTGTTTTAGGTTTTTGTAGTTCTTTAGCATGTTTTTAATTCACAAAAAGGTCTTTGCATTTTCTCCCTGTTCAATCGACCAAGCAAGAAGTGGTTTAGGAACTCATGACAGCTTCTGATTTTACTTCAGACATAAATGTTACTGCATCAGCAGACATGAATCCACATTTAAATTTCAAAGGATTTGTTCCTAGAGAGAAACACCAAATGTAACCTGGGGAATGGATCTTTAGATGCTTAAAATATCTTCACATCTTTGCTTATCATAAATATTCTAATAAGGTACAACCCATTAATGGCCAATACTTTCTTCCACCCTGGATAAAAATTCAAAGAAACCAAAATAAAGAAGGATAAAAGAATATTTTTAATATATTAGTTTCTTTATGGAGCCTTAAGGTCAATAGGGAGAAAAATACCATCAAAGGAACGAAGAGATAACTTTTTTTTTGACAGTATAGGACAAATAAAATGTTTATGAATGTTAGGTGGCTTAATAAAATGTGCATGGTCAAAAAAGAGGATGGAGTCCTTCTGAATTAGGAACAGAGAATAAAAATTGAGAAGCAACTTCAAAAAGCTATAGTGGACATTTGGCAGCACACGACAGTGACTTTTCAAAGCTAGTCAAATCCAAACTAGAAAGTGATGCACAAAAAATTATGCATAGTCAACAAGAGGCTGCAAAATGATGTGGGAGAAAATACTTTTGAAAGGTTAAATAAGGGAGTTTAGTATTTTATTTTATTATTATTTTTTAAAGATTTTATTTATTTATTTGACAGAGAGAGAGAGATCACAAGTAAGCAGAGAGGCAGACAGAAAAAGGGCAGGGAGCAGGCTCCCTGCTGAGCAAAGAGCCTAATGCGGAGTTGATCCCAGGACCCCAGGACCTGAGCCAAAAGCAGAGGCTTAACTCTCTGAGCCACCCAGGTACCCCTGGGAGTTTATTATTTTTAAAAAATTCCTCCAGAAGGATAAATCAGCCCCAAAGTAACATAATAATAGTTAGGATAATTAGAAGATACTTATTTTAAGATTACATAATGCTATTATTCATTTTTTGTTTCTCATTTTCCAAATCAACCAGTTATTTCTAAAAGCTTAGCAAAAGAAAAAAAAAAAAAAAACCATGTGTACACATGCGCGCGCGTGCACACACACACACACACACATCTGGATGAATCTCAAGGGGTTTAGTCTGAGTGAAAAATGCCAATCCCAATCTCAGTTACTACATGATCCCATTTATATAGTGTTCTTGAAATGACAAAATTATAGACTAAGAATAGATCAGTGGTTGCCAAGGGGTAGGGAGAAAGGAGCAGGTAGAGCCGGAGGGAGGTGGGTGTAACTAGAAAGGAGCAACATGAGAGATCCTTGTGGTGATGGCATTGTTCTTTATCTTGACTGGATCAATAGCAATATCCTGGTTGTGATATTTTACTGTAGTTTCACAATATGTTACCACGGCAGGAAGCTGGGTAAAGGCAACAAGGGATCCCTCTGTATTATTTCTCACAACAGTATGTATATCTACAATTATCTCAAGTAAAATGTTTAATTAAAAATATTTCATTACAGAAATCACAGGGCTATTAATTTCTTTAAGTGAAATGCAGTAAAATAATTTTTAAAGATTTGAACATCAGTTAAAATTGTTCTTCCAAGACTCTAGTTTCAAGACTTTGGCTAAATGATTTAAACTTTTTGAAGTTCATTTTCCTCATCTGTAAAAGAAGACTAACGATTCTTATCAAGGATTGAATAAGATATTTGTGTGTGTGTGTGTGCGTGCATGAGTTCATGTGTTGCGAAAATATTGGTTTTTGTAAAAATTATTTTGTTTGAGCATAGGTGACAACACTCAATGTTTCGTTATATAATATAATGATTCAACTTCTCTATACATTACCTTATGCTCATCACAAATCTGTAACCATATTGCCCTATTACAATATCACTGGCTATATTCCCAATGCCATGCCTTTCATTCCAGTGACTTACTCATTTCATAACCAGAAGCCTGTATCTCCCACTACCCTTCATCCATTTTGTCCACACCTGACCCCCTTCCCTCTGGCAACTATCAGTTTGTTCTTTGTACTAATAGGTCTATACTGCTTTTTGATTGTTTATTCATTTGTTTTGTCTTTTAGATCCCATATACGAGTGAAATAATATGGTATTTGTCTTTCCCATTGCGGTATTATTTGTAATAGTCAAGACGCAGAAGCAACCTATGTGTCCATCAACAGATGAATGAGATATTTTATGGGAAGTTCTCATTGGGTCAGGTACAATACAGATTCCCAATCAGTGGTAGTTATTACATTAATTTCAGGGATTCAAGCATCCTAGGCGAAGACTAATCTTCCACCTTCTTGAGCAGATTACCAATGTGACCCAGCCACATTTTGTGGCCAAGAGATATTGTATCCATTCATACAATGCTCCAAAATCAACATCACAAATGATAAACATTTCCACGGGTCCCTGGTGTCCTCTGTACTATTATTTTTTATTGGAAAAGTGGCAGGAACTCACTAGGTAAAAGTAAAAAAGGTGGGAATAACAGAAGTCAGAGAAAGTTATATAAACCCAAGGGAAAACAAAACAAAACAATCTCCTCAATATATTGAAGACACTTGCCCAGAATGAAAATGATCTGATGTCACTTATTTAAGCGAACAGCAAAACCCTCCAAATAATCAAGCTAGAAGCTCAGTTTCAATTCCTCTCCCTTTGGCACCTTCCACATAGAGTCAAAACTTGAGTCTTACAAATTAGACTTTCTAAACTACTTTTTGGTCTCTCCTTTTCTTTAGCTCTACCCTACTTTCCAAAATACAAGTATATGTTATTTTTTTTACCCATATTTATGTCATAGCCTCCTCACCAAAATCTGTGAATCTGCATTCTTTTTCTTTCTTGATGCTGGTTAGAATCTGAGAATATGTATTGTGCTAGTCATTATTTCCCACTCTTGCACAAGTCATAATTTAAAAATTCAGATCGAGTCATGAAATTTCCTGATCAGAAGAAATCTTTGGTAAATTCACATGGCTCCAGAATAATTTCTGAACTCCTCATCATGGAGCTTTGTACCCTGTATGATCTGAACCTAATTTCATGCCACCCATCTCAACACAATCTGTGATCCCACCAAAAGAAACTATTACCTCTAACTCTGCTGACTCGCACATCTTCACTAACATGAATATGTCTCTACTTCTTCATCACTTACAAAAATCCTACTCATTTGCGAGATTATACTCCTCCTCCCTGAAGTCCCTTTTAATCTGAGTTAGAACAACAAAACCCTCAACTTTTTATGTGCCATTATAGCTCATCAAATATATATTATTTTTTATTCTTATTTGGATTAAGCCTAATTTTCATATGTCTAACTTGCATTATATGTTATATTATGTATTGAATTTTTAAAAATATAGAAATACTCAAAGACATGATCTACGCCTAGTAAGATTATCTTTGAATTTCCAGTATGTTCCAAGGCATTAGATACATGTGGAACTTCCAGTTTTAAATGTTCAACGGATTTTTTTGAGTAAATGAGTGAATGGACTGCACACATCTGTGTCCTTCTACAAATACACCCCAGTGCAATATATCTAATAAGTACTCAGTAAAAGCTGAGTAAAATAGCTTTGAGTAAAATATTATTATAATATTTCTAAAGTCCACATGATAAATTCAATTGAAGTATTGCTGTAATACTTTTGAAGTTCAAAAAGCCAAGCCATAGAACATGGATAGAAGGAAAAATAACCAAGCGACTGCAAAAGAAATAAGGAAATAAAGGCTAAAGAAAGATGATTTCTAATGCTTAAGAAGAAATGAGAAGCCATTGTGGAAGACTGAAACGGAGAATGGTAGTAAATATATAAGTGTAAACAAAAGATAAAGCGGAATATCATTACTCTAGGAGGTGGAAGAAACAGCAGGTCTTTTTATGTTTCTGCCTTTACTCAAAAGATAAACTAGGAAATGTTACTAATAACCTACAGGTAGGAAAAGCAAAACAATAAATATCAGTGTGGTGTACATTGAATTAGTTTTCATGGAGATACGAAAAAAGAAAAAGAAGTTATGTTCTGGTCATTTCCCCCTCAAAATCTTAGAATGTGTGTATAAAATTTAACAGGTAAATGTACAGCTATGCCATATGGGACAAACCATATTCCAGAACATTGGAAGTAAGAGATTTAAGTATGATTCTAATAGGTAATAATATTTTTTATGTTATGTACAGCAGTTCAACACACCACTAATATACTGCAAAATAACAAAAGGCCTATTTTTCCAAGGCTTATTTTCTTATAAAATGCAGGTAGGTTATATTATTTTACTATATTGTAATACCGTATTTGATAATGGCCCATTCAACAGAACATTTAACTGCCAAATCCCATCATATGTTTAAAATAAAATCTGCTCCAGTTCCGGATACTCAGATGAGAAGAGTCTCTGGCTATTTGTGATGGTCTTTCCCAACAGTAAATTTTTAATTTGAGGAAAAGGTGATATTTGGATAAGCAGGAATGAGTCTTTATCTGTAAAATTAACGACTTTGAAATGTTTTTGAAAGGATTTTTTAAATGTTTATGGCAATTATTACTTTTTTTTTTAAAGATTTTATTTATTTGACAGATAGAGATCACAAGTAGGGAGAGAGGCAGGCATAGAGAGAGAGAGAGGAGGAAGCAGGCTCCCTGCCAAGCAGAGAGCCCAATGCGGGGCTTGATCCCAGGACCCTAGGATCATGACCTGAGCGAAAGGCAGAGGCTTTAACCCACTGAGCCACCCAGGCGCCCCGGCAATTATTACTCTTTAGAATATTCTCTCTCTCTAGTCCAAAAATTTGGAGGAAATTGCTTTTTATCTCTAACCAGTTTTATGCTTAATCAAAACCTTTCTTAAAACATTTCAACAAATGTGACACACCAGGAACTTCTATGTAGAAAAATGAAATGTTACTCACTATGACTAACTTCTAATGCAAATAAACCACATGTCAAAACAGTGTTGAAGTTATAAGTACAACTGCAAGCTGCGAAAAAGATTTACAGTTCTTCCCAGTCCCCCATTTATTTTATAGCTGCCATATGAGATTTTATTTCTGGATGAAAGCTGCATTGATAAAGAGGTTTAATTGTCTGTCAGGGTGCCTTATGGTGAAGTTGCTTCATTTACTTCAAGCCCGAATCTCATTACCAGTCCAATTCTCCAGGCTCCTCTTCATCCTAAGGTGGTGCTTAATTAGTGTAGCCGTGGCGATGAAGGCAAATACTGCGAATCTAATAGACTATTGATTTTCCATCCTTAAATAGATAGACACCATTCAATCATGATATTAGCTGTCCGTTAGCTGGAATTCCCGACTCTGATGGGCTGTCAACATCATCAAGGCCATCGAATCAACCAAGCAACAACCAGGTAGCTCTGGCAAGAGGGGACCTCTTTGAAAGCCATGCCTTAAAGTCTCATCTTTAATTTTTTCTTCAGAGGAGTTTCTATTCCTATCTTCATTTTTCTTATTTAGCATTTGAATAAGGCTTTCATTTCCTAACAACTATACTACTTGGAAAGAGGTGTTTGCTTTTGAAAGGTTGATTGTGTTGTCTGCCGACAAGCCATAATTTTACTCAAAACTAATTCTACCCCTTTTCCACATCTGTAATATTTTGAAAATAAGCTGACACTATAAACAGTTCGAACTTGTCAAAGCAAATAGATCCTTCTAATTTTAGCAAAAAGATCTTTATTAATTTCTACTGTAGTTTTAAGAGATGATTATCATATTAAAAAGCAAAGGGGGGAAATGAACATTTCACTGCCCCCACCACACACATACATGAACATTCAACAATTAAACCAAGAGGAAAAAGAGTCTGACTGTGATTTTTTTATTTGCATATCAACACAGGAGAAATCATATTTAGCAACACCTCTGTCATCCAAAAGAATGGCAACCACAAAAGCTTTCAGAGGGTAGAAACTCTGACCTTTGTCTTCAAGTTTAGAAACTCTTTGTTGTGTGTGTGTTTTTTTTTAAGTTATAGTACATCTTATTTACTAAGATAGTCATTGTATAATGAAAATGTTGGTGGCCATACCCTCTGTCTGAAATACTGTTTCTTCTCACACCTTTCCACATGTTAAAGTTTTATTCAAGTGCCATTTTCTCTGTGACTACTCCCTAATCGCATCAGTAGACATAAGTGCAATTTCTTCACTACTCACATTATCTTTTATTTATTAGGGCACTTCTGATATATACTACGGCTTAATGTGAAAGCACTTTTCTTCTCTTCAGGGAAGGTAATATTTATTCATTCATTCATTCATTCAGTGAGTCAGTCATTCTTTTAGTCATTCATCCATTTGATAAACATTTATTTTGAATCTGTAACATGGCAGCGACTGCAATAGGTCTCAAAGAAAAATAGATAAAAGACATACACAAGTCTATCTTGAAGAAGTTCACATTCCTATGAAGTAACCACACAGCGCTATTATTAAGTGAAAAACAAACAAACAAACAAAAAAAAGCTGATGTTCATTGAGAGCCTACAATATTCCAGGCACTCACTAAGCAATGTACTTTGTATACATAATTAAATTTAAAATCACAAATTACTATAAGTAAGCTATCATTGCTCCAATTTTATGGATAAGGAAATTAAGGCCAAAGAGAGCTAAGTAAGTACCTATGTTCATATCATATAGTTGATAGAAGGTGAAAGTGGGTGGCTTCAAAACAGTCATGCGCTTGGCCTCTTACTAGCTGCACAAGGGGATCTGTAGAATTGTGATGGCCTTGTAACATACTACCCAAATTAGAACAATGTACTGTCTTGTGAGGTAAAGGGTTAGTTACCCAAGTGGAATGCTGAGAAAACAAACATAATTAAGAGTCCCTAGTAAAACGGGAAAAATAGTGGCCTCACACAGAAGGGGCACCTTTCTTACCCTTTAGAGGGATTTTAGAACACCTTTGGCAGGAGATGACTTCTAAACTGAAACTGGAAGATTTTAGAAAAAGAATACAAACTTTTTTATATGACTTTTTAATATGAACCCAACTTGTGTAAAGGCCTGGTAGCTTGAAAGAGAATGGCCCACTGGGAGAAACAATCTTGGAATTCAACATGGCTGGAAGTCAAATGTGAGACTCTAGAAATTGGGTTATAATCAAGTAGGGGTGGCCAGATCCTAAGGAGCTTTGTATGCTACCCTTAAGAGTTGTGACTTCAGGGGCACCTGGGTGGCTCAGTGGTTTAGGCCACTGCCTTCGGCTCGGGTCATGATCTCAGGGTCCTGGGATCGAGTCCCGCATCGGGCTCTCTGCTCGGCAGGGAGCCTGCTTGCCTCTCACTCTCTCTGCTTGCCTCTCTGCCTACTTGTGATCTCTCTCTGTCAAATAAATAAATAAAATCTTTAAAAAAAAAAAAAAGAGTTGTGACTTTATTCAAAAGCTGTTCATTCAAAAGCTATGGGAGGCAGAGCCACTGCAGGACTCTCAATGAGAGACAAGATTAGCTATGCACTTTTGGAAGGTGAGTCTAGCAGTGAGACAAAGCTTAATAAAAGTATGTTAAATTAAATTCATGAAAACAATTATACATTATGGTGGACATAATATAATAACTGCAATGAGAATAAATTTTTTTAAAATAAGAATTTGTTGATTCATGCAAAATATGAAGCCACGTTGAAAGATTCCTAAATTGCATTCCCGTGGCACCGTAAGACAGAGACAACCATAAGTCTCATTATGGATTTCTACTTCAGGAAAAACCCTGGAAAACCAAGGTAAGTTTTTCTTCCCATTTTTTGCTCACAAAGGAAGACAAATCCCACACTCAGTGCAAACCTTGAATAAATTAAATTATACCTCTTAGCCACAGAAATGTCTAAGAGTCAACATGGGTCATAGCAAA
Organism: Meles meles; assembly: GCF_922984935.1. Lineage (NCBI taxonomy): Eukaryota > Metazoa > Chordata > Mammalia > Carnivora > Mustelidae > Meles > Meles meles. The sequence continues at coordinate 64,490,609 of NC_060069.1, forward strand.
GGTTTAAGGCATATCTTTAAAGATGATGCATCTACCATGACCATTGCCCTGAGATGTTCCTGACTCAGCAAGAATGTCAGAACTGCCTCCCATCCTGTAAGTGAATATTGAGAAACACTGCATCTTTTGGAACAAAAATTCATTGCCTGAGATAATTAGCTCTACATGTATTTTCAGAGCTTATCGGTTTTTGAGCTTTAAGAGCTGCTTAACAATACATTTTCTTTTCACAATAGAGCCTATTTCATACTATCACATTCTTTTAAACCTTTTACTTCAGAGATCAATTAATTAAGCCTTCTTAAGTTTTTAACATATAGTACTAAATGGTTAAAATGATGGCACCTATAATGCAAGTCAGAATAATCAATGATATCTACCATTGAATAAGCTTTAATCATTTTCTTTTTAAAAAATATTTATTTCTTTATTTGACAGAGAGAGAGAGAGGTGAGGAGGGGAAGGGCAGGTGGAGAGGGAGAGAGGAAACCCAAGCAGACACTGCACTGAGTGTGAAGCCAGATGAGGGGCTCAATCTCATGACCTGAGCTGAAACCAAGAGTTGGATGCTTTAACCAACTGTGCCACCCAGGCACCCCATGCTTTAATCATCTTCTGTAGCTGTTTACCCAGAAACAGAACTGCATTCTCTCTTGTAATCCCAGACTCCAGAGAGAACCTTCAATAATAACTAATGTTCCCACATATTTAAATGGAATCTGATGTTGCATCCAATCAATGAATTCAGTGAAGTTGTAAAATATAAAGGTAACATTCAAAAATCAGTAGCTCTTCTGTACACTAACAACAAATTATCTGAAAAAGAAATAAAGGAAATCATCCCATTTATAACAACATTGAAACCAATAAAGTACTATGGAATAAATTTAACCAAGGAAGTGAAAGATCTCTATATTAAAAAAATGTAAGACATGAATGAAAGAAATCAAAGAATTCACAGATAGCAAATTATTCAATGTTCATGGATTGGAAAAATTAAAATTGTTAATATGCCCATACTACCCAAAGCCATCTATAGATTCAATATAATTCCTATTAAGATTCCAAAGGCATTTTTTTTTTTTTTACAGAAGTAGAAAAACAATACTAAAACTTTTATGGAACCACAAAAGACCACAAATAAATAAAGCAATCCTGAAGTCAAAGAAAACTAGGAGGTGAGGTGGGGGAGAAGGCATCATATTTTCTGATGTCAAGCTAGTTTATAAACCCAGAGTAATCAAAACAGTATTGGCTCGGGTCATGATCCTAGGTCCCATATCGGGCTCCTTGCTCGGCAGGGAGCCTGCTTCTCCCTCTGCCTCTGCCTACTTGTGATCTTTCTCTCTCTCTCTGACAAATAAATACATAAAATCTTTAAAAAAAAAAAAAAGAATTGACATAAAAACAGACACACAAACCAATGGAACAGAATTGAGAACCCCAAAATAAACCTCAGTCAACTAATGGTCAACTAATAGTAAACTAATATTTGGCATGGGAGCCAAGAACACTCAATGAAGAAAAGACAGACAGCGGTGCCTTTGTTAAGTGTCCAACTCTTGGTTTCAGCTCAGGTCATGACCTCATGGGTAGTGGGATCAAACCCCATGTCAGGTTCTGTGCTCAGCTGGGAGACTGCTCAAAGATTCTCTCCCTCTGCCCCTCCCCCCTCACACACACACTCTTGCTCTATCTAAAATAGATAAATAAATCTTTAAAAAAAGAAGAAGCAGAGTCCATAGTCTCTTATGGTTCACCTCCCCTTCCAATTTCCCTCAACTTCCTTCTCCTCTCCATCGGTGGGAGATTGGGGGAACCAGGTGGTGGGTAATAGGGAGGGCACGTATTGCATGGAGCACTGGGTGTTGTGCAAAAACAATGAATACTGTTTTGCTGAAAAAATAAATAAATAAATTTAATAAAAAAAAAAGAAGAAGCAGATGGTTTCTTCAATAAATGGTGTTGGAAAAATTGGATAGCCACATGTAAAGAATGAAAGTAAAGCCCTCTCTTATTTACCACTCCCAGAAATTAACTTGAAATGAATTAGACTTAAATTAAATTAAATTAAAAGTAAAATTGAAAACCATAAAACTCCTAGAAGAAAACAAAAGGAAAATGTTCCTTTTGTCTTGGAAATTATTTTTTCTTTGGTTGTGACACCTAGAACATAAACAATGGAATAATAAATAAGTGGGGCTACATCAAACTAAAAAGTTTCTGCAGAACAACAGAAATCAGGAGCAGAATAAAAAGGCAGAATAAGAGAAAGTATTTGCAAACCATATATCTGATAAGAGATTAATACCCAAATAACCAATAAACTCAATAGCAATAAATAAATAAATAAATAAATAAATACCCCACTTGAAAATGGGCAAAGAACCTATTCAGGTTTTGAGATATTCAAATAGCCAACAGGTACATGAAAAAGTGCTCAACATCACTAATTATTAGGTAATTATGTAAATGCAAATCAAAACTACAAGGAGACACCAGGAGACACCTCAAGCCTGTTAGGATGGCTATTTAAAAAAGACAAGAAATAGCAAACATTGGTGACAATGTGGAGAAAAGGGCTTCCTTGTGTCCTGTTGGTAGGATTGTAAAGTGGTAGTCACTAAGGAAAACATTATGAAAGTTCCTCAAAAGTTTAAAAGTAGAATTACCATAGGTTCCAACAATTGCACTTCTATATATATATATATATGTATGCATATATAGGAAACAAAATTGCTATATTGAACAGATATATGCCCATATTCAGTGCAGCATTATTTAAAATCAACAAGACACGCAAACAGCCTAAATGTCTATTGACAGATGAACGAATAAAGAAAAAGTGGGATATATACACAATGGACTATTACTCAGCCATAAAAAGGGAAGGAAATTCTGCCATTTGTAACTACCTGGGTGGACCTTGAAGGCATTATGCTACATGAAAGTCAGACAGAGAAAGACAAAAACTGTGTGACCTAATTTATATGAATGTAGAATCTAAAAAGAGAGAGAGAAGAGAGACCAGATTTGTGGTTACCAGAGGTGGGAAGGTGAGGAGGAATCGGGTGAATGTGGTCAAAAGTTACACACTTCTGATAAATAAGAACTGGAGGTGGAAATTACAACATGATGACTATAGCTCGCACTGCTGTAGGATAGATTTGAAAATTCTTAAGAGAGTAAATCCTTGAAGTTCTCATCGCAAAGAAAACAACTTTTCTTTGGTATCTAAATGAGATGATGGATGTTACCTAAAGTTACTGTGTAATCCCTTTTCAAAATACATGTAAGTCAAGCAATTTTGTGTGCACCTTAAATTTATACAGTGCTTATTTTCAGTTATTTTTCAAATAAACTGAAAGAAAAAAATCTGAATGAATGAATGAATGAAATCTGAGCCTATGGAAACTATAAGCATTATTTTTCAGGTGAAATCAGGGCACTTAAAAAAGTGCACTACAAAATAAAAATGACCGCCCTCTCCCTCACATATATTGAAACCTGGAGATCATAAGCAAACTGAAACACTGCAAATTAGCATACTCTCTAGCATGGCCTATATCACGATCTGTTGTCTACAGCAGAAAATAGTATTTGCAATTTAAAAAATCTTGTAGGTATAAGTTATAAGTTATTTCAAACTGCGTACATGCAGATTATCATATTCTCATCTCATGGCATATTTACGAGATTGGAGCCAGATGATTATCATCACCTACTTATAGATAAAGAAAGCTGTTCCAGTTGGCAGACCTGGGATAAAATGTCTGCTTCGGTAACTCCTACTCTTTTCCCCTGGACATCACTTTTTGATTTATACGGTTGTTTTTAAGGGCTGCTTTTGGTTTTAATAGAAATGTCCGGTTTTAATAAAGTAATTTATCTTTAATATGACCAACTATCAGAATTTCACGGCAGGGAACCTGGCTTAGTTGATATCTTCATTTTGTGGCATTTTCATTCATTTAATGAGATCCTGTTTAAGTCAACAAAGCTAAAGTTTCTGATATATGCATAACTAGGCTCCTCTTAATGAATTTTCTAATGGCTTATGTATTTTGGGGATTACTCTCTTTTTGGGTCTTTGTTGTAACACTCATCTGTTTTGTATTCAGCTCTTTAAACTGGATGTGATTCTACCTATTAATAGTTGAGTATGCCATACTCTGGCTACTCAGAGTACGACTGATTTACGGACCAGTAGCCTTTGTGGGATTTGGTTAGAAATGCAGAGACTCGGGCTTCACACTGGACTGACTAAATTGGAATCTGAATTTTAATAAGGTGCCCAGGTGATCTGGATGCACATGAAAGTCTGAGAAATACTATTCTGTACTCACTTTAAACAGCGTATCACTGCTGAATGTATCTACGGAAGGCAGAGACCACCAGACATCCAACACGTCTACATCTTCTTATTGCTTACCATACTTGAAAAAGCATTTGAGGTAGCAGGTTTCCTGACTTTGATAAAAATGTTCCCCACTGCTCCTCCTTTTACCCTCACCTAATAATCTGCTAGGTGGCTACAGAGGCAAATGGCCACAGACATATATATAGTACATAAAGAAAATTTTTATCATGCACAGAACTACTTGAATTTTCTCATGTTATCGTAAAAACAGATTTTGCAGATTTGCAAAAACTGTGAATTACAAGAGATGTGAAATATAGATAATCAACATACTAAGCACATGCCATAAATTAAGGAAAAATGTTTGGGGAGGTTAATGAAATTCTCAATGGAAATAGGCCCAATCCTTGATAATCTCATTAAGAGCTTTATTGTAAGTAGCAACAAATTAGCCACATTATGAAAGGGATTTGTATTTAAATTTCCTTTTTATATTTCCTGTGACTGTGTTTGCTTTGGTCCGACATTTATGGGGAACTGGTTTGATTTTATCAAATGAAGGTTAATACCACCTCAGTCATATGCTGCAGAGAAAGGACTTGGAGGAGAGACAGATAAAACGGCTAATCCAGACAGATGCTTAGAGTTACATTCCTTAAACGGTGGGCAGTTACCAGTAACCGCACCACTCACTCACTGGCTATTAGGGGGAAGTGGTGTGGATTGATAACGAGCGGGTGTCCTTATGGCTAATCAGAGCTGCACCACCCCTCTGACCACTTCCATCAGCACTCCAACTTTCCAAGAAACTCGGAGCTCTTTCAGGGATTCTTTGTAATTGCTTTCTTTGTAAACTCAGAGCAAAGATCTTCTCCATTATGTACTATGTTTTTATTCACAGCTGGCTACGCTGATTCCAAAACACGACATAATTGTGCCCTATACTCATATCAGTTGAAATAATTTGGGATTTAAGGATTGACTATTCAAAAGGTTGGGTGAGTGACTGGCAGAATTATCTGTTTTTAACAGAAACTTGATAGAAATGACTCACGTACTTTACATTAATATATAAAAACAATTCTTTGCAGATTCAAATCCAAACAATTTTAAAAGCTCCCTTTTGGGCAATGAATATTCCATCTGACAATCTATACTGTTCAAACCAATTGAACAACAGCCAAGTTTTCACTTTGGTGTTAGGTGTGTAGACCATCCAAATTTATTCGCATCCATTCACTGATTTTTGCCCTGAGGAATAAATATGAATGATTTCTAAAAGTGATTTGAGTTCTAAGCAGAGCTATACTTGAAATTCTGAATAGTTACAAAAATGAAATGACTAAGCCTTTGAAATTCCTTGCCATGAACGGAAATTTCCCATCTGCTTATTAAGAAAACATTCAGAAAATTGGATAATTATAATCATTTATATGTAGCTAGCATCTTTCTACAGCGGTGCTCATAGACCCACTATCTCATTAACCCTCAAATCATTCCCAAGGGGCAGAAAAAATCCCTTCAAATCGGTGGTGGCAAAAGTCATTGGTTCAAAAAAATCACATACACACACACACACACACACACACACACACACACACACACAATTTGTTCACTTCCTTAATTCACTCCAGGATATCCAGAAAGATGTTATTTGCATTTTCAGGTACCACCTATGAAAGTCTCAGGGTTTCTAAATACCACTGTCACTGAGGTTTCTACAAAAGCAATTTCACTTTTAAAAAATTCTAACAAATATTCTCCATTAAGAAGAATGATCTTGAGAGTGCTCACCAAAATAATAGATTTCAGTAAGTTCTCTCAAAACACAATTACTCCTAACAAAAACCTTAACAACATAAAAAGGACTAGCTGGTTTTCCATTGTTATAAGTTCTGTTCTTCAAAAAAGGTACAAAATATTATTAGAAACCCTATCTCAGTCAAGTGTTCATTCTTCATGATTTAGGTATTTATTTGGAAATTTCCACATTGATAATTTATCCACTTTCAAACTGACCTCCTATCTATTTTTGTAAAGTAGAGATACAGTCATCATCTTTTGCAATTGTCTTCCATGGCCCCTAATATTCCAGTTAGGATTACTCTTAAGTACGTCTTAACAGGTAATTTTTAAATGCATGTGTTCTCTCTATGAATGAAAGAGACCCAGTTATGAAGCTACTCGTTGGTATTAACACCTATCTATTAATCATTATGTATTAGTCTATCAGATGAGTTGTTATCTGGAAATCTGGATTGTAAGAGAAAGAAAGTGAATCTGAATAAGTGAGTGTGATTGTAGGAGGTAGCCATGATAGGAGAACTGGCTTTCTTAGGAATGGTTCTTGGGCACAGAATGGGGGAACTATGCCATCTGTTTACCTGCTCTCCCATCAGTATTTGAGGGTAGAGTGTAATTTCAAGCAGATGCATACAAGACTAGTGCCACCCTGTTCCAAAAAATTTTATTGATGGGCTTATTTATCAAGACTGCTATTTGTGGGCACGGTTTGAGTTTATCCAATTATAAAACTAATGTTTCTATATTAATGTAAAATTGAGAGCCTCCAATGAACCAGGGATTGTGATAAATGATCAGGCTATAGTGACAATATGACAATGGTCTCTCTCTTCAAGTATTTGTTGTTCCCTGGAGACTCCCCAAACCCACTCATTTAATTCTGTCTCTTTGGGAGTGGAGGTGATGAGAATCAATTCTGACCTCCCTCTAGAGTGTTTGTGATCAAGCTTTGCCATTCAGACCTTTAAATATTAATAGAAGTTTACCTGGGTAAAATTTCCAAAGAACCCCACATTGGGTATTTACAGATTAGTAGAGCTAGATACATTGAGCAACTTGAGAAAAACAGCATTTCCTAGTTGTACGATCTGGTCTTCTTTGGTTCTAAGTTGAAACTATCCTAATCTAAGGTCATTGTGAATGCACCGAACTCTGACATAACACATGTGATATTCTTTGTGATCTTATGATGACAACATGTATGCCTCCAAAGTTCTGGGTGATGGAAGGTCTGATGCCAGATGCAGAGAACCACTTGATCTTCAACGCCCATGCCCTCCGAGGAAAATTTATGAGAATGAAGTCACTATGTGCCTCATTTTCTTCAAAACACTTGCTAAATTTCCCTCAAAACTTCCCTGAATTCAATAATGCTTGTGAAAATATTTATTTACTCCCTGGTTTGCTGCTGCAAAAATAAGGTAAGCAATATGCAGATAATTAACGCTCTATTAAATAGTATTTCCTAGATTATAGTAAGTGTGTTTTAGGAAGTTTTACAATATTAAAGTATATGTTATATTATTTGTCCTTGATTAAATCATCCCATGTTGCATAGAAGACCATTCAAGGGTCACCATGGGAGATGGGGGCAAAGACCAAGTGTATGGGGCTCCCAAATCTTTCTCATAGTTGTTTTAATCACAGTAGTTCCATTTTTATCTATTTTATATGCTCAGGATCCATTAAAAATGTCATATGAAAACTACTGCTAAAAATGTTTGAAAATTCACTCCTTGTATGTAGTGCTTATGGTACTGTCTGTAAAATATTACATATATGTAATATATAATATATATACACATATGGGTCTTGCACAGAGAGTGACTCTCCTATCCTGTGCATACAGTCTGATTTAGCATGCATCACTGCAACTGCTAGTGACTTTCCAAGAAGGTAATCTATAAGATGCGTGAGGACTGCCCTTAATTTGATTTTCATTGGTTACCTGTTTGTTACCAAAATTAGGTTTTTCTTCTTAAACTTAATCTAGCTCCATACCCATGTAATTTATTTCCCACATAGCACCTTTATAACTCTTACTTTTAAAACTTCCTCATCAGGTTCAAGATCTATTTGTCCATTTTTCAGACCCTGTCAAGTAAGTGATCCTTATACATTATCTTACATCTGTCCTGATGACTGTGAAAAAACAACTTTACAAGGGGATTGAAGCAAGAAAGGCTTGTCTAGGGGCGCCTGGGTGGCTCAGTGGGTTAAAGCCTCTGCCTTCGGCTCAGGTCATGATCCCAGAGTCCTGGGATCGAGCCCCGCATCGGGCTCTCTGCTCAGCAGGGAGCCTGCTTCCTCCTCTCTCTCTCTGCCTACTTGTAATTTCTGTCTTTCAAATAAATGAATAAAATCTTTAAAAAAAAAAAAAAAGAAAGGCTTGTCTAGTCATAAATACGCAAATACCCGAAAGGGGTCCAGAACGTTTAATACAATGGCTGTGCCCCTGATTAACTCTCTTTGCCCTTTCCCCAGGGCAGAGAGAAATAGTTGGGTTCTAGGCATCAATCTTTGATCAGACTCAGCCCTCTGACTCTTTCCACTTTGATTACTTTTCAGAAGGAGGGACTATTGCTAACCAAGTCCCAAAGCCGCTGAGATTTTGTTACAGTCTTTGTGATGGGCTCACCTTATCACGTTTCCCTTTATTAGCTGAAAATATACACTTTTTTTTTTTTTTTTTTTTGCATGGAGCCAAGGAATGTTGAACAGAAAAGCAATTCATTTTCTCTATAAACACACAGAGAGAATATTTATAGATGTTTAATAGCGTATAACAAGGGAATCCTAAAGAATAAATAATAGATACTATTGTTTATACCCTCAGGGCAGATTGCCTGAAAGAAAGGGAAGAATGAGGCTCTATAGATTTTGTAATGATAATGTTTGAATGATTACAAAATTACAGCTAAATAATGAGACAAAGGATTTAAGGATCTTTTTTATATTTTTTAAAGTAAATTTTCTAATGTGTCATAATTATTAGAAATTATAACTTGGCTTTGCAAAGAAATGTGGAAACTACTGAATCTTAGGATCAGTAAGTGAACGCTCAGCAGGAATTGGCCATGTGTATGTCGCCATATTAGGAACCATGATAATTAAGAGAATACCTGCCCTTAAGTTTTTTATAATTTAATAGGAGACATTAGCATGTAAATAAGAATGGAGGAACAGGAGACATGGACATATGCCAGAAGTTAATGTAGATTTTCAGGTCAGAGACAAATAAACATGAATGAATGAATCTGAGAGATGAATGAATGAATGAATGAATCTGAGAGATTTTCAGATGGGGAAATTTATTTGGACGTACAGAGTGAAGAAGATGAAGGACCTAAATATGATCCCCAAATTTACTCTTATTAGACTAGGGGGTACAGGCAGGACATGAGAATAAGCCAATTTGGTGGAAAGAAATAATGAGCTGAGGAGCTTACATCTTGTTGACCTGAAAGGTTAGCAAGAATTCCACAAGGAGATGTTCCATCAGCCATTAAAACGATACAATCCAATCATCTGAGATGGTGAGTCTGGACAAATGGAATTTTCAAAAAGATACTTAAAATGACATATCCCCTGCTCTTCATTAATGTATTCATTTAATCAATAGGTATTTATTGGGTGTCTTCTAGGAACCAGGAGCTCTTTTATGTACATGGAGAGGAACAAGAGACATGGTAACCTTTTCTCATGGAGTTCACAGTCAACTGGAGAAGGCAAACAACAAATAAGTAGATAAACAGGTAGATACAAAATGAAATCAAATGAGATGTTAAAGTGAAAGGGTAAAATAGGGGAACGGGTTTTTGATTCGGTAGTCAGAGACATCCTTTCTGATGAGGTAACATCTATTCTGAGACCCAAAAGATAAGAAGGAGCTGGGTATTCAGAGATTACTTTAGGCAAAAAGAATACACACACACACACACACACACACACACACACACACATACAACCTGAGGCCTACAAAAGCTTGTCAAATGTAGGAATGCAAGGACAATGTAGTGTGAGATGAAATTAGTAGATCTGTTAAGTTTGCAATGACAGAGATCTCTAAATGGACATGTAAAGTATGTAACAAATAAGAAGCCAGTTTTGTCCAGTGACTGGAAAGAGGAGGGAAGTTTACTAAGAACAAAGGACTCCTTTGAAAATATAAACATTTTTCTGATTTGCATTTAACAGACATTACTCCTCCTCCGATTTTTGAAGCATCTCAGTTAAATGAAGCAGAGCAGGAGTCCATTGAAGAAAATGCAGGAGTAACCCTTCATCATAAGCAGATCTGTGCTATGAGATGGGGGGATGGCATCCACATGAACTCTGTTGTGGTTAAGAATATGGAAGCCAGGGGCGCCTGGGTGGCTCAGTGGGTTAAAGCCTCTGCCTTCAGCTCAGGTCATGATCCCAGGGTCCTGGGATGGAGCCCCGCATCGGGCCCTCTGCTCATGAGCAGGGAGCCTGCTTCCTTCTCTCTCTCTCCCTCTCTCTGCCTGCCTCTCTGCCTACTTGTGATCTCTATCTGTCAAATAAATAAATAAAATCTTTAAAAGAATATGGAAGCCATGTATTTGGAGATACTAACCAAAGGGAGTGCGTATTTTTAAGATCTTCCATTTTAAATGTGAACACAAAGTTTTGTTTGCTATTTATAACACAAAAAAAATTGGCAATAGTAATCTTTAGAGTGATATTATTGATGACCAGACACAGCACAACTTCACAATTTACAAAGAGCTCTCTACACATCCATTTTTTCTTAAAATAATCTAGGGAGGTAACTGTTACTATTATTATTATTATTTATCAAAAAGGAAACTGGGGCTCAGAGAGAAGACTGCTTGGGACATTACACTTGCAGATGAAAATAGCCCAGATGTTACCAAAATTCCACCTTTATTTCATGGGGTAATAATGTTTCACAATGAAAGTTTCAAGTAGAATTTTTCACAGGATTTATTGTGGATTAATAGGGATGTAACCTTCAAATGTGAACCCAACAAAAACAAAACCCAACGGCTGTCTGTCAAATCCTAATGGCAATGGTATAATAGTAACCCTCAATTCTTATATGGGAAAATGAAGGCAAACTGACAAGGAAAGACTTGAGACTCAAGCCACACACACTTCCATCAAGCTGCAAGATGGCAATTTTGCCTGGTAGCTATAGAGGCTTAGAAGAAATAAGGAGTCCTTAAAATACAAATGCTTATACATATTAGATGGAAAACAATTACTTATGAAATACGTACTATTTATATAAAGTATAAAATTTATATAAACTTGCATATGAAGTTACATATAAATATATAATATATATTACAGTAACATTATATAAATATATATCATATATATAGATGGAACATTTTAAATTATGTTTCTACATTATGCTATTTTGGGGATATAATTAATAATTTGCTTTTTAGACAATCAAATGGTACCTCAATGATATATAAAATATCTAAAATGTTTTAAAAATATATAATATCTTCCCATTATCCCTATTTCAGTATGGGTTGCCATTTCTTTGAATCTAGTCTATACTATACAGAACACTAGGATATAGATTTTACTTTCTTAGATAATGTTTATATTTAGACATTTGTATAATAAATATAAATTCCTCAGGTTAATTCCAGGAGAAAGCACAATTTCCTTACTTAAGCTCCAAGACCATGATACTAAATTTAATTATATTATTCTCTTTAGAGATATGAGAACACAAAGAATAAAGATCATTAGCAAGAAAAAGAAATATATTTATAAAATACTTGAGAATGGCTATATGTCAGGGATGAAAAGAAACAAGCTCAATCTTTGTAATAGTGGATATTAACTAAATTATTCTGACATTGGCTATAAGGATCATCTAAGTATTACCTGCAAACCAACTAGCAGAAAAAATTATATTTGAAGTGTTATGTAGTTATAAGGTCAAATTTGAAAAAGAGGCAATCACTATCAAACACACACCTTAAGTAAATGTTTCCCATGACTTCATTGATATCAAATTGGCTAATGTGCAGCATTAACTTATTCCTAGGCATTAGCATTAGTGATGAATTTGTGTGTAACTATTAATCAGTCTGCTTTAGAGACAAACTACTGTTTTAATTTGTTTTCCTAACTACATCGAGATTGGTCTTTATTTATTTTCTCTATCCAGTATCTCACATACAGCTGGGATATTCGCAGCTGCTAAGTTGGAAACTGTACCTCTAAAACACCCTCATCTTCTAACAGGCTATATGGGATCTCACTTATTAAAGAAAGCACTATTCTGAAAACATGTATCTTTATTGCTTTCACTTTTTAGTCATAACTGGATTTTGGCATCTGGTTAAATTTATTTCAGATAGATATTTCAATTCTCCCTTTCCTTCTCTTCTGCAAAATTATGTGTGCTGAAAATAAGGCTCCGTGTTGGCACAATCCCTTTCTGGTTAATGCAAATAAATAGAGGACTGTATTCCTTTAGATCCCTGATGTGCCGGGCAAGGTTAAAGCTTCATTCTCATAAGAAAAGTAAGCTTTTTAAAGCCATCCCAGAGTTTGATTTACTTTTACACTCACTCTTGTTAGGTATGGTCCCTGGGACTGGCTGGCTTCTGGGAATAACAATGAGCTATGGGGCTGCTCCCTTCTAGAATCCTGGAACAGATCTCCTTCATCTTGATAATGACAGAGAATTTAAAGACTTGATAGATTAAAAATTGGGGGAAGGAAGAAAGATGACAGATTTGAAGTTAGAATCCATGGGCCACATTTGAACTGGCAATTGTCCATAACTTTTGAATAACCATAAAGCTGAATTTCACGTTCTCTTTAGGGACACCACCACTGGACTAACTATTATCTTCATGAGATGACCAGAATTGCCATGCATTAAAGTGCTTATGTGGCAACAGACCTGACTCCAGGGACCCATTTTCCTCTCTGAAGTGAAAAAAAATATAATAAATAATGTCACTTTCTGGTTTGTTTAAAAACTGTGAAACAGAGATCCACTGCTTGGTATCAGTTTCATTTAGTTTCTCTAAATTATCAAATTGTAACTTATTTTGATAATAGCTCTTGAAGGGAGGTAAACCCAGCTCTTGAAGTACCTATGGAAAAAAGAAATATATTGAGGTGCTGGCATTCTCACATAAGATCCCACAAAATTTTCTCTTACAATTGCTAAAAAACCAACAAATCGTGTCTGTCATACCATGGTGCCGGTCCTCTATTTTTTGTGAATTTATTTTCTCTCTCTTTCCTTCCATATTTGTGTATCTTCCTCTGCTGACCCTCTTGCCTCTGGTTTATCTCAGGTGTCTTTCTCCAGACCAGAGTTTCCTTCTTTCATTTGCTAGTCCACTATTCTTACAAACTCAAAGGAGTCACCTGTTTTTGATCTCTTCTCAGAACAACTCTACTTTATATCACATATTCACGTGGCTATGGGTACCTGAAGACTGCTTTGCACAAAACATATTAATTTTATTTTTATTTATATCAATCCATTTTTATTTGTAATTATAATTTAGATAAATTTGTTGGTCCTTTTATATGAGAGATTTATAAGCTCAGAGATAGGGAATTGTTTTTCAACTAATGTGTTTCCTTAGTACAGTATTCTTAGATTCAGTTAATTTGGGGGACTTGGCCATATTTGAGGAGGCTGATAATGGGAGTGATATTATCAAAGTCTGGAATCCAGAAAGAAGCAGAGGAGTCATTGGTTTGTAATTAATGTATTATAAATATAATATATATAAATATAAATATATTCATAAATAAATTCATATATTCATAAATAATATTCATAAATATTCATAAGTAAATATAAATTTAAATCTATCCATAAATTTAACTGGAATTAGATAAGCTTCATAAGGTTTTATAATATCCTAAATGCAAAAGAACCTCTCCCCAACCCCCCCCCCCAAACCCATACATGTTTTCCTTTTAGAAGCCCAAAGTTTAACACTTTCACAAATATGTTTCCCAGTTCCCATGGAAAGAAAAAATAAACGATTCATCGAGCAATGTTAAAGAATGATATTTCTGGATTAAAAATGATAGTAACCACAGCATGAGCTCTTTGTCAATCTTAAAGAAGAAAACATGGTGAAAGATCAAAGAATAGTTTTACATCTAGCATGGTCCTTGGCTAGATATTATACAATGCTAGCTAAAGAAGGTATTTTCGCAATACGCAAGGTTTGAAGGCAAGCTTATTGTTAATGTGAGGTGTCCTTTAAGTAATTGGAAAGTATTTCCTATCATCAGGTGTAATTAAACATAAATCACCTAAATAAATTTTTAAAAATTCATAGGAAATATATTCTGTAACTGCTAAATAAATATCAAAACCACATGAAGCACTGGTGACCAAAACAGAAAGCTATAAAAACCCATAGCTGTTTTAAAAGGTTTAACTAGATACGACCACAACTGAAGCCCCTGAATCATCCATTTGCCAGATTGATTAGGGATCACCACAAATTTCGTCTTGGCTTCACAACTCCAGGTTAATTTCCTCCAGGTGCCAGGTCAACCAAGATCAATCATTAGCTCTGCACAGGTCATAGCTGCCTGGAAAAGAGAAATTCTATCTCATCACCTCAGCGCTCTTCTTCCTCAGGGTACAACAGCTCATGGTCTAGCAATGTTGCAGCATTATTTACAATTGTGAAAATCAGGAGGGAAAAGCAAGTCTTTTTGAGAGCTAAACATTATTCCTCTAACTTTAGAGTGAGTAAGAATCAACTGGATGGGACAGCCTAGGGCCTGAAATTGGCATTTCTAACTAGCTCCCTGATGATGTCTATGCTGCTGGTCTGAGGACCTCACAGTGTAGAAAGGAGCCAAAGATCTCTGAGGTTTCTGGAAGATTGCTAAGAAAATCTGAAAAAAAAAAAAAATAAATAAATAAATAAATAAAAATCTGCTCTCTTAAATCTCCCTGTGGGTCATGTACAAATATTGCCAGCCTCTTAGGGCTTTTGTCCTTATGTGGCCCTATGTTCAAACTGAATTCTATTGGTTTGGTGATAGAGAATTCCTTTTAGTTTGGTTCTCAAATGACCAACTCTCTAATTCTGTATGAATTGATCCAAGTGTTCTCTCCCCCCAAAATATCTTTGTGAGCCTTTCTAAAGCTATACACAATTCCTTTCTTAAGTTTTTTCCTGTTTTCTATTTAAAATTCCAACACAAAATAATTTTCATTAAATATACGAACATTTCGTTGGTTCTCACACAGAACCCAATGACTACACATAGGAATGCATGCTCTTATAACTGGCAGCCTGACTTCTCCTCACTTGTACATCTAGTGTATCTCAAATGCATAGACTTGTTTTTCTTTATTCCTCTCTTAAGAGATTAATGCATTGAGTAGAAATCTATGTTATGAGGCAAATGATGGCCAATTTTTAATGAAAAGCATATCTTTATCTACTGAACTGCTTTTCGGCTGATAAAGAGTTAGCAGGTTAAATAAAAGTCATGGTGAATCTAGATGTAGTGAATGCACCACTACAAGAACCTGGGTCTACTACACATAATCTTGAAAGAAAAAAAAAAGTCTGTTTATATAGTCTGTACGGCAAATATTACATAGCATATTTTGCTTTCTGAATGCATTTGTGAATTTGCCATAGAAATTCTGGATGCCTATCAGTGAGAGAATTACTTCTTGCGCTTAATTGGATTAAATAGCTCTGTTGCACACTCCATGTGAATGATCCAGAGCCTTCTTGAATGATTTATTGGTGGCCTCACCCTTTATAGTAAGAATAAAAGTGCTGCTAAAAGATCTTTTAGATTAATATGTATTAATTTCTTTTTTATTTTTTGAAAGTAGAGGTTCTTTTTTACCCCAAGGGCTCATAAACACAAAGAGTAAGAAATATTTTCAGGTACCTGGGAAACACTGTGTGCTTATAAAACTGTACAATTTTTGAACTTATGAAAGTCTGAGTGCCAATTTTTTAAAGCTCTCTCTTATTTTTTGTCTATATTTTATTTGTTTATTTGAGAGAAAAAGAGCTAGGGAATGAGAGAGCACATGCTGGGGCAGACAGAGGGAGAAGGAGAAACAGACTTGCCACTGAGCTGGGAGCCCACCACAGGGGTTCCAGGACCATGAGATCATAACCTGAGCCAAAGGCAGGTGCTTAACCACCTAAGCCACTCAGGCACCCCAGTCTTCTCTTATTTTTATTTTTATTTTTTTTTCCATTTTATTTATTTTTTCAGCGTAACAGTATTCATTGTTTTTGCACAACACCCAGTGCTCCATGCAAAACGTGCCCTCCCCATTACCCACCACCTGTTCCCCCAACCTCCCACCCCTGACCCTTCAAAACCCTCAGGTTGTTTTTCAGAGTCCATAGTCTCTTATGGTTCGCCTCCCCTCCCCAATGTCCATAGCCCGCTCCCCCTCTCCCAATCCCACCTCCCCCCAGCAACCCCCAGTTTGTTTTGTGAGATTAAGAGTCATTTATGGTTTGTCTCCCTCCCAATCCCATCTTGTTTCATTTATTCTTCTCCTATCCCCCTACCCCCCCATGAAGAATAAATATTGTGAAAATGTCTATGCTACCTAAAGCAATCTACACATTTAATGCAATCCCTATCAAAATACCATCCATTTTTTTCAAAGAAATGGAACAAATAATCCTAAAATTTATATGGAACCAGAAAAGACCTCGAATAGCCAAAGGAATATTGAAGAACAAAGCCAAAGTTGGTGGCATCACAATTCCGGACTTCAAGCTCTATTACAAAGCTGTCATCATCAAGACAGCATGGTACTGGCACAAAAACAGACACATAGATCAGTGGAACAGAATAGAGAGCCCAGAAATCGACCCTCAACTCTATGGCCAACTAATCTTCGGCAAAGCAGGAAAGAATGTCCAATGGAAAAAAGACAGCCTCTTCAATAAATGGTGCTGGGAAAATTGGACAGCCACATGCAGAAAAATGAAATTGGACCACTTCCTTACACCACACACGAAAATAAACTCCAAATGGATGAAGGACCTCAATGTGAGAAAGGAATCCATCAAAATCCTTGAGGAGAATGCAGGCAGCAACCTCTTCGACCTCAGCCGCAGCAACATCTTCCTAGGAACAACGGCAAAGGCAAGGGAAGCAAGGGCAAAAATGAACTATTGGGATTTCATCAAGATCAAAAGCTTTTGCACAGCAAAGGAAACAGTTAACAAAACCAAAAGACAGCTGACAGAATGGGAGAAGATATTTGCAAACGACATATCAGATAAAGGGCTAGTATCCAAAATCTATAAGGAACTTAGCAAACTCAACACCCAAAGAACAAACAATCCAATCAAGAAATGGGCAGAGGACATGAACAGACATTTCTGCAAAGAAGACATCCAGATGGCCAACAGACACATGAAAAAGTGCTCCACGTCACTCGGCATCAGGGAAATACAAATCAAAACCACAATGAGATATCACCTCACACCAGTCAGAATGGCTAAAATTAACAAGTCAGGAAATGACAGATGCTGGAGAGGATGTGGAGAAAGGGGAACCCTCCTCCACTGTTGGTGGGAATGCAAGCTGGTCCAACCACTCTGGAAAACAGCATGGAGGTTCCTCAAAATGTTGAAAATAGAACTACCCTATGACCCAGCAATTGCACTACTGGGTATTTACCCTAAAGATACAAACATAGTGATCCGAAGGAGCACGTGTACCCAAATGTTTATAGCAGCAATGTCTACAATAGCCAGACTATGGAAAGAACCTAGATGTCCATCAACAGATGAATGGATCAAGAAGATGTGGTATATATACACAATGGAATACTATGCAGCCATCAAAAGAAATGAAATCTTGCCATTTGCGACGACGTGGATGGAACTAGAGCGTATCATGCTTAGTGAAATAAGTCAATCGGAGAAAGACAACTATCATATGATCTCCCTGATATGAGGACATGGAGAAGCAACATGGGGGGGTAGGGGGATAGGAGAAGAATTCTCTTATTTTTAAACAAGGCTTCTGTTTCTATGGACTCTATATGACATGTCCTCCAACCTGAGGTAGAGGCCAAATCACATGATATTCTGATCAAATTCAAGTTGAAAGAAGTAAAGCAGTAATGAAAGGCAGGCTAGAAGAACCACATACTGAGAACAGCTAGATAAGTTTCCAGGAAAAATATTTTAAGCAAATGGTCCCCAAAACAGGTTATGTGTTTATTTATGGGACAAACTTCCACATCTTCCATTATTCTCTGAAGTGAATGAATGCTGATCATGCTCCAGTCCCTGGAATGATATGCATTTAAATTAAAAATCTAGAAAGTACAGTATACACTAAGGTGGGATCTATTGACTGTGTCAGGAATAGCCACGTTTTCATTTTTCCTTTTGTAATAGAAGTCATCGTGTGTGTTCAGGATGGATTCTCGGTCTTTATTAATCTCAGCAGGGAGAGCTTTCGGGATTTTAAAAGCTATTGATTTTTTAAAAAGAGATTGTAGTCCTATTCTGTGTTATCCATAACTTCTATTTCAGATCTGTCATAAAATGGGTACCCAGTGCAGAGGGTCTGGTACTTGGTGGTGCATTTTAGGCACCCTCTTTAATAGGTCTTGAAAAATTTGGATACTAGTTTAATTTTAGGACATAAAAAAATCTTGCTTTGATTAATGATGTTCCCTATCCCCCTCCCCAGTTCCTTCTTTTGACAATTTGATAAACAAGGTCCTGGATTGTGATAATAAAGTTTGCAAAATGGGCATTTGTAATGTGCCTTTCATTTGCATATTCTCTCAAGGCCTCTAAGTAATCTATTTTCCCTTTTAGTCACCTTTTTACTTTCACTTGCCTCTGAATCTTACTGCCTTCTCTCTTGAAGTATCTGAACCTTTGTTGGCCCCTGGAATGAACTGCTTATTCTTCTTCAAATGAAACATTAACTTATGTTATTAATGTCAATATGAAATGAATCTTGAACAAAATAGGTGTCTTTTTCCATTACTCTATGATATTACTTTATTTTACATCATGACATTATAGGGAAAAACACAAAATGTAATGAATGCTAAATATATATCATGCAGTAAAACCTATTAAAACTTTTCTTGCATTCGTAATGATTTAAAAGTCTCTGCCCTGAGCAGCAAATGGTACCAGACTGCAGGAATACAAAAGCAAAGATGACAATAAAAAATCCTTCCTGAGATGGAAAATCCATTTGCCTTCTCTCCCTGTTACATGGCCTGAGATTAAGAGAATTCCACACATCACCACAATTCTCAACTCACAACTATTCAAATAAGAAAAGCATGGGGCAATGGATTCACAATCAATTATGAAGAGAATTATAAGAACATGGGCAAATAGGAACGTGCTAACATTAATTTTGCAGCGACTGTAGGTATAGCTGTGGCACAGAACTTAGTATTATATTTAAAGGTCAGAATATACAGTCATTAAAAATCCCAGAGAACGAGTGTATGAAAAGCTCTAAAGCTCATATTTGGGTCTGGCTTTTGAGAATGGGAGAGTAAGGCATATTTGGTAGGTAAATCACTAAAAACTTGGCAACAGCATACTTTTCTTTTTTTCTTTCATGCTATCTCTGTGGCTCAAGATAATAAAGGCATTTTATGCCTTTAGCAATTTATGTATGCATTGGCAGTTTTGTAATTTTATATTGAACTACCAGAGAAAGGTGATCAGCTTGTTTTTTGCTATGCTAGATATAAAACAAAATGGCCATAGGAAATGGGTGCTTCAAACAAGCTCCTACCTGATTGTTAAAAACAAAGACAAAAACAATGGTTTGTCTATGAAAAGATAAGAGTATCCTTAGAAAAAATTTTATATCACATGTGAGATTGATTACATTTGGTTGCTAAAAGATATCCTGAATCTTATCTCTCAGGATGTGTAACTAGAAAAAAAAATTACAAAGTATGAACTTAATTTCATAGAGATTCTGCCAAAATATCTTGATTTATAATAAGAAAAACTGGATTCCTATGTTATAAGTTATCTCAGGTTATATTTTTCAAATGTTTATTTCAAATAAGGTAATACTTTGAATTTTGAAAGGCTTTGAGACTTTTTTGGGAGCATAGAGGGAAAAAAATCCATGAATTGTACCACAAAGGTACAGAGGGTATTAAATTTTCTGTTTTTAATTGGCAAGGAAAAAGTAAAACTTTCACTATTTGCAGATGACATGATGCTATACACAGAAAAAGACCCCATCAAGAAATTGATAGAATTGATAAACAAATTCAGTAAAGTTGCAGGATACAAAATCAATTTACAGAAATCTGTTGCATTCCTACATAACAATAATGAAGCAGCAGAAATAGAAATTAAGAAAACAATCCCATTTACAATTGCACCAAAAATAATAAGATACTGAGGAATAAACCTAACCAAAGAGGTCACAGACCTATACTGAAAACTATAATGCTTATGAAAGAAACTAAAGATGACATGAAGAAATGTGCCCATAGATTGGAATAACAAATATTGTTAAAATGTCTATACTACCCAAAGCAATCTACACATTTAATGCAATCCTTCAAAATACCAACAACATTTTTCACAGAACTAGAACAAACAACCCTAAAGTTTGTGTGGAACCACAAAAGACCCCGGAGAGCCAAAACAACCTTGAAAAAGAAGTGCAAAGCTGGAGGCATCACAATTTCAGACTTCAAGCTGTACTACAAAACTACAGTAATCAAAACAGGATGGTATTGGCACAAAAACAGACTCATAGATAAATGGAACAGAATAGAAAATTCAGAAATAAATCTGCAATTATATGGTCAATTAATCTTCAACAAAGCAGGAAAGATCATCTGATGAGAAAAAGTCAGTCTCTCCACCAAATGGTCTTGGGAAAACTGGATGGCCACATACAAAAGAAAATGAACCACTTTCTTACATTATAAATAAAATAAATTCAAAATAGATTAAAGACCTAAATGTGAGGCCTAAAGCCACAAAAATCCCAGAAAAGAGCACTGGTAGTAACTTCTCTGACATCAGCCATAGCAACTTTTTTTTTTCTAGCTAGGTCCCCTGAGACAAGAGAAACAAAAACAAAAATAAAATCTTGGGGCTGTATCAGAATAAAAAGCTTCTGCATAGGAAGAAAGGAAAGAAGGAAGCAATAGACAAACTAAAGGGAAAACTAAGAAATGGGAGAAAATATTTGCAAATGACATACCCAATAAAGAGTTAGTTTCCAAAATATAAAAAAAACTTAGAAAACTCAACACCCTAAAACCAAATAATCCAATTTAAAAAAATGGGGGAAGACACGGACAGACATTTCTCCAAAGAAGACATCCAGATAGCCAACAGACACATGAAAGGATGCTCATCATCACTAATCATCAGAGAAATGCAAATCAAAACTATAATGAGATATCACCTCAATGTGTCAGAATGGCTAAAATTAAAAAAAATAATAATAGGTGTTGATGAGGATGTGGAGAAAGTGGAACCCTCTTGCACTGTTGTTGGGAAAGCTAACTGGTACAGCCACTCTGGAAAAAAGTATGGAGTTTCCTCAGAAAGTTAAAAGTAGAACTACTCTGCAATCCAGCAACTGCACTACTGAGTATTTACCCAAAGAATACAAAAATACTTAACTGAAAGGAATACATGCACCCCTATATTTACAGAGTACGGAAGCAACCCAAGTGCCCATCAATTGATGAATGGATAAAGAAGATGTGGTATATATACACAATGGAATACTATTCTACCACAGAAAGAAGAATGAAATCTTACCATTTGCGATAACATGGATGGAGATAGAGTATTATATTAAGTGAAATTAATCAGTCAAAGATAGAGTATAATGTTAACTGAAATTAGTCAGTCAGAGAAAGACAAGCACCATATAATTTCATTCAGATATGAAATTGGAGACACAAAGCAAATGCAAAAATGGGGAAAAAGAGAGAGAGAGGCACGTCAAGAAACAAACTCTTAACTACAGAGAATAAACTGATGGTTACCAGAGGGGAGGTAGTGGGGGAATGGATGAAAATAGGTGATGGGGGTTAAGGAGTACATGTGTCATGATGAGCTCAGGATTATTAAAACAAAAACTTATTTTTTTCAGTTTTCCTTTCCAATTATTTTAAGTAAGTGTATGGCTTATATAGAGTTATAAAATTTATATTGCTTTTTATCCTATTGTATTGAAGACTGTCATGAATATTTTTGCATTATATGTCTTTTTTAAGAGTGCTTATTCAAATTATTAATAATTTATATCTCAAGATCAGGGGAAAAATTAAAAATCACTTGTTTAACAATCACATATTAATTCAAAACTCTATACATATATATAAACATATACATATATGTGCTTCATCAAATATTTATGAAAGGAAAAAATGATTGTAGTTGAGGTAGGAGATTGGTGAGATACTTGGTACATTTAATTAGAAAGAAATTTTTATCCAAAAATGTATTCATTTTGTTAAAAACAGTTGACAATTATTATTGTAATGGAAATTAGAAGAATGTTCTAGTCAAGATTTTTCTTGACTCTGGTAGGACCTCAAATAATGTATGTTAAAAATTACAGAATAAAGAAATTCATTGTGAAAAACAGAACTTAGATTCAGCTATATTTTAAAATCTATTTGTTGTTGACAAACAGGTATATTAGTTATTTCATTTTTCAATAAGTTGTTTAACAATAGGTCAAAATTAAAATTTTACCAATTAGAAGTTTAATTGAAGGAATAAAAAAATGTCTTCTCTCCTCTCTTCTTCAGGCTAACTTTTCTTCCTACTCTGTAATTCTCTGCTATGGAGGACAAAATACAAAGAATCTTTCCTCAAAATTTTAAGAATTAGATACAATGCCCACTCTACAGGTAGAACGTGGGAGGTAACTTATAAGAAAAGAGCTACATGTTATGAAAATTATCCTCTGTGGGGTATTGAGTACCAGGGAAGAAGGAAGTTTGAACAAGTCCCAATGAATAAGAGCAAAATCACTGGAAAGACCTACATGTTGCTCAAGAAATGACTTGGATCAGGGGCGCCTGGGTGGCTCAGTGGATTAAGCCACTGCCTTTGGCTCAGGTCATGATCTCAGGGTCCTGGGATTGAGCCCAGCTTGGGGCTCTCTGCTCCGCAGGGAGCCTGCTTCCTCCTCTCTCTCTGCCTACCTTTCTGCCTACTTGTGATCTCTCTCTCTGTCAAATAAATAAAATAAAAAATCTTTAAAAAAAAAAAGAAGAAATGACTTGGATCAGATTTAATCTATGAGATACAACTTTATGAAAATATATGCATAAATGAGTTATAATAGAAAATTCAGTGAAGCAATTGAAAGCCTAATAAATGCTATTTTTCTTAATTTGAATCAGGAGTTTTTAATTGCTCTATTCTAAGAATTATATTCTCCCAACATTTTATTTGGAAAAATTTCAAATACACGGCACAGTCAAAAGAATATATAGCATTATATAAGCATTTATATAACAACTACACCTTACATTTCATTACACTTGCTTTATCACTTATGTATCTATCTACCCCTTCCTAAGGAGCAAATTTTAAGAAGTAATTTTTATATGTTTATAATGGTAACTTTCATGAAATTGAATTGCACTTTATGAACAACATATATGTTAAATATGATAGAGGTGTTTTTTCTTTAAAAGATTGTTTCTAAACTTGGTGATGATTCTTTCAAGCCTTCTATAAATGAGAAAACATAGTTTTAGTTTTGACCAAAAAAAAAAAAAAGATGAGTTATAGTTCAGATTTCCCATTAAATTTTTAGAAAAGAGTTATTTCACAATTTTTAAATATTTGGAGTTAACTTTAGCAAGATTTCAAGACTGCAACTCATCATTCCAGTATTAAAAACATGAATCATGTTTGAATTACAGAAGAATAGACTTTTATGGCATATAAAAGAGTGGAAAAGATTACAGGAAGAATTTGGAGCATTAAATGTCAGGAACAGTATTTTCTCAGGGAAGTTATTAACAGGTTGACATCCTTACCCCTTTATTTAGGCCAGACAATCCTTTTCATGATTTTTTAACTTTTGAATACTCATAAACACAACTATAATAACTCCCTTATTTTGGTTATCTGGGTTCTTTTGTATTCTGAATTCTTAGAGAACAAAGAACATGAGAATATAATTTATATGTTCAATCACTGTGGATCTCCCCCTCCCCTCATTTTTCAGTCTGTACCATCTTTCCAGAGAGTGAAAAGAAGCCTGCTAAAATATATATATAAAACAAAACAAAATAAAATAAAATAAGTAAAATCTGGAGAAATAGCCTATGAGAAGATATGTAAATTTTCATTATAATCCACTCATTAATAAATCTTCTTCAAGAACTACTTTACATTAAATTAATTGACTATGGCTGTAACATAAGTGTCTGTACAAACTTAGAAAAACATGAGAAACTCGAAAGGAGAAAACATAAAAAAAAAAAACCAAAACCACCAACCAACAACCACTGTGGTTTGGAATTTCTGTATTAGTACTCAATTATCTGAAATTGTTAAGGAATCTGCTATTTCATGTAATTATTTCTTCCCACACCCCATCCCACACAGAGTATTAAATTAAAAAAATCTTCTAAAATGTGTGAAAAAGTTCTTGCTTTATGAAATAGTGAATTCTAATTGCAACTTAATGATAACAAGTCAGCAGAAGTTAGCAGAAGCATCACTTTTTTTGTGTTTACAGAATGAATGGTTCTTAGGCTTTTTTTTTTTTAAAAGATTTTATTTATTGACTTGAGAGAGGAGAGAGAGAGTGAGAGAGCATGAGAGGTGAGAGGGTCAGAGGGAGAAGCAGACTCCCTGCCGAGCAGGGAGCCCGATGTGGGACTCCATCCCAGGACTCCAGGATCATGACCTGAGCCGAAGGCAGTCGCTTAACCAACTGAGCCACCCAGGTGCCCTGGTTCTTAGGCTTTTTGTTGTTATTTTGTTTTGTTTTGCTTGGTTTCATAATGTACAGCTGCTATCTCTCTGTCCTCACTATATGGCTATTGGTCGTCTCTCCTCATTCCCATTGGAGAGCCTGTTACTAAGGGCCACCATCTTTTCATTGGCTCCTTATTTGCTCTGCTGGAGACTGTGACCAGAGTATTAGCACTGGGCGAAAATAGGAATAAACCTTCTCAAGGCTTGAGAGTTTTTAAAGAATGGATTACATTAGCATCAGTATATGAACTTTCTGAATCTATTTTTTTTCAATATTCAAAGACTTAACATGCATTTCTTTAACTATGTTCCAAATAATTAAGGACTTTAAGGAAGTGACCTCAAAATACAGGGTATAACTGAATAGTATAAATCAAATTCTAAATTTTAGTTACAGGATCTCAGAGAACATTGAATGTTAGGTTGTCCTCAATTTGTAACGTATTTTTAACTACAAATTTCATAATAATAGCTAACAATGTTGACTATCAACTATGTAATAGACACTGTTTTAATTGCTCTATATGCAGCAGTACATCTGTTATTATAACAGACATAGGAGAGCTAAAACAACTTGCTGAAGAGGAATCACCATTTAAGCTCAATCCAGCTATATTCATTAAGGAAAGCTATAAATAAATAGAAAAAAATTGTAAAACAAAATGACCAGAAATTCTGCCACATACATTAAAAAAAAAACAAAAAAACAAAAAAACAACAAAAACCAAAAAAAACCTTAGTATTTTGCTACGCTTTCTTATTTTTAAAAAATTTCATAGCACTTTAAAACACGAAGCTAAAATCATATTTGGTATGTATTATATATCCTTTCAGGGGCACCTGGGTGGCTCAGTATGTTCAGCCTCTGCCTTCAGCTCAGGTCATGATCTCAGTGTCCTCGGATAGAGCCCCACATCAGGCTCTCTGCTCAGCAGGGAGTCTGCTTCCTTCCCCGCCCTACCTCTCTGCCTACTTGTGATCTCTGTCTATCAAACAAATAAATAAAATCTTTTAAAAAAATGTTTATGTATCCTTTCGTTCAACTTACTACTGTATCATAAACTCTTCCCCAATGTATTTTGTAGTCCTTTTGATCATTATTTTTAATGATGGAGTAACATGTCACCAATTACTTACATAGTGGTCTAATTTTAAACCAAAAGTCATAGAAAAATAACTGCTACAGGTAGTGTGAACAGGGCTGAAAATATCTACCATCTTTCCTTAAACTGCCACTTTTTAAAAAAAAATTAATGTCTCGCTGGCCCAATGATCTGATGTAAATAAGGTCTTAGGTAAAGGAATATATTTTTTAAAAGAATGTTTGGATAGCTAAAAAGGGAGGAATGGGTAGTCATATCAAGAAAGCATTGGTAATATATGTATATATCTTATAAAAATGTGTGGTTAGCCTCATCAGAAAATCCCCAACTTGAAGTTTTTATTAAAGTCTCTTAATATTTTCACTTTAAATAGAGAAAGAGGTACACAAGTTTAATATGAATAATGAAATCCATTTCTTAGACCCTCATTTTAATGCATATCACTAGTCAAGTAATAACAATAATACTGTAGCCATTGTACATTTTTCTGCATTAGTCTTCCAGCCTAAATAGCTCATACTGGAACCCTCAATTGCTCTCTGGTATGAGCTAAACTGGGAAGTAGAAACATCCCTAAATTTGATTAAATAACTCAAGATAAGCACTTATAATTTAAGTGTCCCTCTTTCCCCAAGTCATAAATAGATATCATATGTGCCTTTGTCCCTCCAATGCACACCAACATGGAGCAATGGCGACTTTTTCTCATCCAGTTTATAAATCATGGTTAAGTACGTCGCAGAAAGACGCAGCCCACCTACTGATGAAAATGATCGTCACACTCGAGAGCCCATCCAACACAGCAACCAGATTTCTGGCATTTGATCTCTACAAGAACTATAGACAAGAGTTAATTTGTTTTGCCTGTTATGATTGAGCATCTATACATTTGGGATGCAGGCAGTGGTGATACAGTTGTTTGGACACAGATTATGCCAAGAGAGTGTAAAGAATCAGAGGTAATATATGGAGAGCATGCACAGTCTTAAGCCAAATGCACTAACATTGCAAGCTGGAAGAAAGAACAATGTATTACATTTACACACACCCACATACACCCATAGTTGTACCATGGCATTTTGTTTTGCTAAAGTAATATAATCTGCATTTTCAGAAACCCAGCCAATAGGGTGGCCCAGTCAATTAAGTGTGCGACTCTTGGTTTTGCCTCAGTCGTGATCTCAGGGTTGTGAAGTCAAGTCCTGAGTTGGGCTCTGTACTTAACGTGGAGTCTACTTGAGATTCTCCCTCTGCCTCTGCCCCTCCACCCCTCAATAAACAAATAAATAAAATCTTTAAAAAAATCCAGCTAATATTAGAAATAAACATTCCTTAGATTTGTAGGTGGGAAAAGGTTTTACAAGATGCTCCTGGAGTAGGAAGTTGGAAAGAGTGACTGAAATGAAGTTTCTCTTCAAATAACAAAACCAGTATCACTTCTAATGTAGAACAGCAGTAAATAAATTGCGAGTCCTTTTCTTTTTCAGATACTATGATGCAAAACTGGGAAAGTAATTTCCATCCTTAAGATCAACTTTTAAAAAAAGAACTAGAGTCCTGTTAGACTGGAAGTGGCAATCAGAATTTAAGTTTGGTCTTTCTTCTGACCCCAGAAGGTAAGATCTTTCCATTAGGCTATTACCTTTTTGTTTGTTTGTTTGAAATGTCATATGCATTCTTGTAAAGAGGAACACATGTATATATATATATTTTTTTCTATATAAAATAGAAAAACAAAATTAAGAAAACATAGAACTTCAGAAACCACATGGTCTAAATTTCTGCCCACAACCCTTCCAATCGACAATTGATCATTATTAATACTGTTGAATTCCTCTCTTTCCTCATTGGGCAAATTGTGCTCATTCAGGACATCACAAAATAGGGTGTCCTCACACTTTTCTCCAAAAGTGATGAATCTAACACATGCTAGTCATCCTTCAGCAACATTACATGCTATGCAATTAGCAAAATGGCCTGTCTTACATATGTTGCTCTCCTTTGAAAACCTCACTATATAGTAGCTCTTTTTCTAAAAATTCAAGGGAGTCATTATATTAGATTTTTAAAATAATGTATTGAAGAGGTTTTTAGCAATATCTTTCTCTGTACACAGTCTCTATATAGCATATGCAGCATACCTATGTGTGTAAATCATAAACAGCATGAATGTTTAACTATTGGGTTTTGTTCCCCTGTTCCCTACCCTCAGTACATCAGCTTTAGGAAACAGCCTTATAATTCATTAGAGAGTAACCGCCCATCTGTGAGATTTTTCTGTCTTTCATTCTCTCTAGAGACCAAATGTTTGCTATTTTGAGCTATACAAAATATGCCTTCCTTAAATGAATATTGTTAATAAAGAAACTGAGCAATGAAAATAAATGTCTAAATATACCTTTGTATTATGTGACTATTTTATGTACATGAATATTTTCTTAGCATTTGCAACTGTCTATATAATCAGTTTTACCTGCTATATTAACATAACTTTAGAAAGTAAACTGCTTCCCTTAAATAAGTTTCACTTAAAAACCAAGTTAGTGAACTTTTTTTTCTCTCTCTCTCTCTCTTTTTTAAATAGATTTCACTGTTCCAGTACTGCACTAGATTCTTGTGAAGTTAGGATATCTAGGTTGATGCATTCCGATCTCTATGGAGCAACACTTTCTAAGTGTATAATGCCTCATTTCCTCCCACAATATATTCTACATAAACTCATTTCAAAAATGGGAAGGGATATTTTGTCTTGAAAAAAATCCATTTTTTCCCTGTAATTTGTCACTTGATGTGCCCATGATAGTGCTGATTTAGCAGTGAAATAAGCATACAAGATACATAAAGTAAGCTTTCTCCTGGAAATCATTGTAAAATATCATTGTTTGAACAAATTAGCGTTTATTAATAGCTGCAGCAAATTCTCTAGGCTAATTGTCCGTAAGCTGGCATACCTAGAGCTGCTTTGGAGAGGAGAAATTTGAATTGTTTGGGTACCACCGTCCATGACTTCTAAGGGTTACAACAATCTCATAGCCTCCACAGCTAAGTGGTGGTGCTTTTTTTTATTTATTTAATTTTATTTTAATTTTTCAGTGTTCCAAGATTCATTGTTTATGCACCACACCCAGTGCTCCATGCGATACATGCCCTCCTTAATACCCACCACCAGGCTCCTAACAGGGAACGGGAACGCAGATAGAATACACTAGTCTTCTCCTGTATCCAAAATGTACAGCCATCTAGGCAGACGAAGTGTTATTAAACAAGAAATCTTCTTGACTCACATGTTTGATTATTTTGGTCTCAAATATTCTGCGCCCTCTGCCAGCCTTCTCCTTGGTATTTTCTCAGTGGGTAAAGTAAATATCGTATGCTATGAGAGGTCTTTCTTATCAAAATAGAACTTAGTGGTTCTTCCTTATTGGATAAGATCAGAAGCTACCTGTTATTAAGAGAGCTGTTAAAGGTTTATTAGCACAAAATTGAGATTCTTTCTTAGAACTATGAAAGGGAAATGGGCAGAACCATGTCCCAAAACATGTTTTGCTGATAGAATAAATAATCCCAAAGGCAGTTACATTATTTTTTGATTACTTGCTTTGATTACGTAAATATATGAAATATTTTAAATATGTTATTTCTAATCTTCCCCAAACTCTGCTAGAAAGATACTGTATTTGCATTTCACACATGCAAAAATAAGAGATTAGAAATTTTAAATTGACTGTAATTATGATTATACCAGCTAATGAAAGTTAGGTGTGGGACTTGGACCTTGACGGTTGATCTCCTTGACTTCAGTGTGTTTGTTTCTTCCCTACTACGATGTCTTTATTTTGGAATCTTCAGAAACTTCACCTTGCAAGAATTACATATGAACAGAAAATAAAAAGAAAATCAAAGACTTTCATAGTTCTAATGTGGGACCTCAGTGGCAAGACCCACTGAGATGCTGTTGAATGTAGTGATAAGTGCAAAAGAAACGCTAAGCTTGCTCACAAGTTCATTGCCTGCCTCCCCTGCACTGACTTTGCAGTTTCAAAAGAGGAAGTTTGGTGGTGCCTGCCGCTTATATTATTTGGGGTACTTTCCTTAAAAAAAAAAAATGAAAACCCTAATTTAGGCGCAAAATAAATGTCTATTTAGAATAGAAAAATAAGGAGCACCTGTTGGCTCAGTTGCAATAGCATGAGACACTTGATCATTTGATCATGAAGGAACGAACCCTTAACTCTCCTTCGTGGCTTCAAAAACAGCTTCATAGAAGATAGGAAAATTTAAATGGATTTCAAAAGATGTATAAGAGTTTGTTAGGCAAAGAGAACATAGCACAGTATTTCCAGTTGAGATGAGAGCTTTGGTTGAACACGGTGAAATATGTCTGGGTCTTCTCTGACCTATCTTGAATGATGATAATCTGGCGTAGATCTAGCCATTGTGAATTTTTCACTGATTTTGAATAGGGTGATGAGAAGAAGGCTAAAGCTTTATATTTGTATGCCCACAAAGCAGCTGAAAGAATAAAAGAAGACTGAGTCTAAATATTGAAGATTAGATCTTAAATATGTTAAATATGTTCTAAAACTCAGAATAACATTTCCTATATCACTTCTAAAAACAATATTCACTTGAAAATAAACTATTCTTAAAATTATAAAGCATTTGTTTTAAAATTGCTAGTCAAATTTTGGATATGATACATGGTAGACAAATAATAAAATGTATAATATGTTATAGGTAATATAAATTATAAATTAATTGAGTTAGCAATTACAAGCTAATTGAACGGTACAGTGTGGGCAGAGAGATGTAAAATAAAATGCTGTTGCTTAGTTTAATTACTATCTCAGATGCTGTTACACCCACAGTGATTCTTCATACAATAATGTAACGTATATTCTTAGTATAAATTAGCTATTTTTATGCATGATTTGATACTGATCAAGTTAATTAAAGCAATGAAATTAAGATACTAATAGCTTATTTACAGTTCCATGGAGGCTTTTATCTAACTGATATCCACAAGAATCAATAACCCACATATAGATTATTTCTATGTCCACTTTACTTTTAGTTTTAGCTCTAATGGTAAAAAAAAAAAAAATTTTTATGTTGAAGTAAACTGTATTTTTTTCCTAAGATATTCCTAAATGAATAAATGCTTACCAGGCCTATTAGTAAAAACTCAAGGAAAAGTCATATTAATTTCCAGAAATATCTACTTGATGTGGTTCCATTCTGCCCTCAACTAGAATGTGTAATTCTTTAACAAGTTATACTGCTAGCATAAGTATCAGAAATAAATTTTGTGACATTTTCAATCATGTCTGGCATTTACTTTAAAGGACCACTTAATCAAAATTGTGTCTAATCTGGGGGCTCTGATTATCATTTAAATTGATTGGCTGTTTATCAATTGATTAAGGAATACGACTAGCCAATATTACGGGGTTTTAAATCATTGTATTCATGTAATAATTTATCTTGACAGTATGCATCCTTAAAACAAATTATTGATTATCTTAAATTTCCTAAGATCCTAGGACATGGAAATATATATTTTTAAATATTAATTTCTATATATGTTATATATTATATAATATTTATTTATTATATATTTTTAAATAATAATGAAAGTGTGTGCATTTTTTTAGACAAGTTAAAAATTAAGTTAGACCACTGTAAAAAGACCCTCTAAATTCCACTCTAATTTGGGATGAATATTCCCAAATATAGTAGAGTCCATATTTTTCTGTCAAATAGCTTTTATAGCCCATCCAAGATCTATTAGCTTCACTCCAAGAGACCTGTTGGTAGCTAAACTTTACTCGAGTTCCATAGCGCTAAAATTAGGAATGTACTCAGTTCCGGTGAAGTAATCTTGGGAAGTCATGGATGAGAAGTTTGATCAGAATTAAGTGAACAAGACAACTTTATACACTTGCAATAATATTAATGCATTGTATAATCTTAAGATTGATTAAAAGCTCCTGGCTCAGGAGTAGATGGTCAAAGGCATGTATCTATGCAAGGCTATGTCTTAGCCTGCTTAACCCTGGTGTTTTTTAGGCTGGGCTAAAAGGAATGGTTGCGTTTTCCGAAAGTGTTTTGTGACCTTACTCACTGAGAATCATCCACAATTGTTTCCACTAAAATACCTCATTGGGGAGGCCCAGGAGCTTACGTTAGTTTTGCTGATTCTCTGCTGTCAACACTGACTCTGCTGACCTTACTTTCTACTGCTTAGAAAAAGTAAACCTCGTGTAATTTGCTAGAAGTTAAAGCATGAAGTTAAATCCATGTCTGACCCTAAATACTGACTTGCATTTTGTTCCATATTTTCAATGTTTTTGACAAGAAAATAAGAAATACCTCAGAAGAGTTCATCTTTTAATTCCTTATAACTATGAGATACAGCTTTAAACTAAATATTTCCTTTTTCATGTCCATGTTTCTACTAAAATAGATACCATTTAATTACTGTGAAAATTATAATCATGAACACCTAAACCATAGAAGTTTAATCATAAATATTAGTATGCCATCATCTTTGCTAATAGGAAATGGGCAATAATTGTGATTCCTAAGATCTGCTTAATTCTCTTTATTTTTCCAAGTATTTAAGCAAAGTTAGTCCTAAGCAGAAGCATCTGAGAATTGTCATTTACACTCTCAATCCTCCATTTGGAATCAAGTCCTATTTTGAGATGCTCCTTCTGCACCAGGCTCCAAACAAACTTTTGCTACAAACAGGATCCCGGAAGAATCCTGTTCCTGACCTTTCCCACTGCTTCCAATTTTACTGACACTTTTTTCTGCATATTGCATCCATCTCTGCTTCCTGCTAGTTTGTGGAGTAAACCAACCTTTGCTTTTAAATTGGGTGGGAGCCAATAGTTCGTCATTGCTTCAATCTAGGCAACATTCACATTTTAAGTCAGGATATTATGAATATTTTAAAAATAGTGGTTCTTATTTTTTTTTTCAAACTATAAAGGATTGCTTTATTCTTTCAGCCGTAGATCTTATGTTTTGAAAGATTTTGACTAACACTTTTAATATTCGTGGAAGCAATTGATCAGAATAGATGCTGTGATGACAAGACATGTGATTCAGATGAGTGTGTGAGCTCCACCAGCCACGTCCCAGAGCTTTAGGTGATATCACTAAAGTTATCTGAGCTTCTCATTAGCATGAAATTAGGCTTGCTATACTTTCGACCAAATGTGAAGAAGTAAATTAAGGTTTTCATGAGGATTTCCATAATATTGAAAATAATCTTTTAGGCTTCACTGCTACCTACACAGATTTCTAGAAGGAAGAGAACTGAAGCAGAGAGTAAGTGTCTTAATCCAAAGGAGTGATTTCAAGGTCTAGAATTTTCTACTAGTGGAGGAAACGACTTTAGGTAAATCTAATCAGCGCTATGCTCAAAATACACGCTCTTAAACCTTCATCCTGACTGAATTTAGGTATTCTAAAGTGGCTTCCACATCTAAGAATTCTGAAATTCTATCTTTTAAAAGTTACTGAAGTATTTGCAGCATAAATTCTTAATCTTAATGAAATAAAATACTAAAATATGTAAAAGTTGCATATAAGCTTTATAATTTATTAGAACATTATTTGGTATGAAAGAACTGTCCTCTATACTCCTAATATAACTTCATTTGCTTTTTTTTATTTGAAAACAAAACAAAACAGAGAGCTGCTTTAAAATTTTTGTAGGTCCAGCTCTGACAGCCAATGTTTTTTAAATGCATTACATCTAAAAATTTTTTATTCATTTGTTATTCTCTTGATTCTCTATTCTCCTGAGAATCTCTCTTGAGATCCCACTATTCTCTGAGAATTAAACAGTTGAGTTATATATTTTATATTAATATTATACAAATGTAACTGAAAGAATTATTTACGTAATGAAGCCATTTGACTTGGATAAAGTTCCATACAAGGAAGCATATTTCATTCAGTCATTTACTTTATTAAGAGAGTGTAATACCCTTGAAACTGGGAGCAGCAATATATCTTAATGTCATCTTCAATTTCAGTCATTTATATTTCAAATACACTGCACCAGAATGAAAACTGAATAATACTAGTGATTCACTTGTCTATTCCCGAATTACTCATATACCAGTAGCTTCCTCACAGCTATTCTGGTCATGAACTCATTTTGGACTCCATGGTCAATTCCTTCTGTGGGGGCTCCCAAACCAATACTTGACCCTTTACTTTCTGCCAAAGCAGGCACACCAATACCCTTCCCTCACCCACAGTGTCTTCTTTATATGTTCCTGCGGCAGACTGCAAACACTGTGGGAAGCAATTAGACAGCATTCATGTTGGTGTTGCCCAATTTCAGCTTAGACACCACCATTGTAACACAGTCCTCTATTTTGCCACCAGTGACCTTGATGTGTCCACTACGTTCATAGTTTTATTATTATAAGTTGTCAACTTATAACTCCTACGTCTACATTTTCCAATCTTGGTTTGGATGTCCTAGTGTCATCTATTATATAACCAGCTCAGAATAAACTCTTCGTCATCATGCCAAAGTTAGTTTTCCACTGACTTTCTCTCGTCTCTCTATAACAATACTATCTTTCAGTTTACCCAAGATCAAAACTTTCTTCTCCTTTGATCCTTTCCCCAAGGACATAAAATCTCTCTTCAGGATTGGGAGTTCTCATATCATACTTTCTGCTTAAGTGATTTTAGATAAATCAATGATTCCCTGGCTCTCAAATTTTTTATCTGTATAATGAAGAGCAAGCATCTACCATTCAGTGTAACAGTGAGGATTAAATACAATAATATGAAAGTATTTTTTCTTATCCTAGACTTACTTTCCAAATATGCTATATTTGTCCATTTCTGCAGCCAAACAGCATAATTATTTTTACTTTCCTGTTAACAACCTCACACCTCTTCTACCCTTTTATTCATCCAGACCCCTTCTACATGGAATGCTATCTAATCTCTTCCTATCAAAATCTTTCTTGAAGTCATTTCATTGCCAACTCCTTTAAAAGGCTTTCCTGATTCTGTAACTACATCTAACCTGTGTATAAGCTACTTAAAAGCAGAAAAAGATTTCTATATCTTTGGAAATTCTCAGTATGGTTTCTCCAAGAAAGAATAACTGAATGAACTAAGAATATTTCTTACCTGCTTGCCAGACTTATATTTCCATATGCCCAATTGATACCTTCTTAGAAGGAATGGTCTATTCTTGCCTTAAATTCCACGCAACAAAACTAAATTTTCATCACCTCTGCCTTAATTGATTCTATTTCCCTACACACCTAAATCCTTTAATCTTCGATTAATATTTCTCTGTCTTTCAAGATAAAAATTTCAGCTATCCTTAAAAAAAATCAAATCAAATGATATAGTAACAGAAAACTGAAAGTTTCCTCGAATTTCTGTCATTCTCCTATCTAGTCACCAATAGATTAAAAAGTTTTTCTATTCAGACTTCCATTTTTAAAAAAAATTTCATATCTTAGCCATGTCCTTTACTCTTAATGAGTACAACTTCATAGCAATTTATCAGTTTATATATTTAGCCATTCTTGACATTCTAATAAAAATAGTTTTAAATGAATGTTCTGATATTTAATGTACAAACTTCTATATTAAAATGTCAGAGATTGTGAGGTGTGTGTTATAAATTATCTAGCAAATAATAACCAACTACAAGGCACAGTTACAGTGCTTTGTCCTCAATTTAATAAAAAAAAAATCTTAGGCAGTCTATTCTATCTAGGTTCTTTTTAATTCAGCTTTTCAGTCTTATTTTTCTTTGAGAGTTGCAGAAAAAGTCAGACTTCCACATTGCTTCTAACCACCTACAAAGTCATTGCTTTTGCTTATTTGTCCATATTGTAACAACACCACAGTAATAACTAATATTTGTCTAATGATCAATTACTATATGCCACACTCTACAGTAAGTAATGCACATTAGCTGCCTTATTTTGACTTCTTAATCACCCTGTAGGGCTATTTTATTGTGTTTTAATTTTACAGATGAGGATACCGAGATTCAGTGATGTTTAAGTCACTCAACACAGGTCATTTAAGTAGTGAGTTTTAGAATGAGAACTCAAAACCTGGTTTCAGCCTCCAAATTCTATGTTAATAACCACTCTATTATATAGCTTTCTCAGAAATAACAAGACTGAGGTTCAAACTATTTTCCTGTCACTTACCTGGCACACTAGGATGGTTTCTTTATCTTCTCCTGATCTCCATGCAAAAGCTATCTGGACAGTTGCAACATCAGTGCGCTCCCTACATAGTCTCCTCCAGGTACTACTACCAACTCAACTGGTTGGATTTCTCTTTCAATCCAACCTTAAAGTATTCTCTTGCTTCAGAAAATGTGTGTTTAGATAGTAAAGGTTTTATTTTCACCATATATAGGAAGAAAATGTACACTACACATGTGAGTAGGTGCCTTAGGGACATCATAGCCTCCCTCCAAATTCTTCACGTGCTGTATTTATATAAACAGAAGTCTCATTAATTACTTTTTCAAAATGTCTCCCAGAGTGTTCCTTTCCTTCTCATTCCCATTATCACCACTGGTCCAGTCACTATGATAGCCTTCTAACTTGTCTCCTCCATCTGTCAGAGTTACATTTCCAAGGTACTATTACACCTTACACCAAGATCATATTACACCCAGGCTTACAACCTTCAGGACTCACTTTCAGTGATTTAGCTTAGCATCTAAGACAACTAAGTTCTTCCCAAGTATTTAACGTTACTTCCCCATGAGGTTTTGCTACAGATGACATATTACTGATTCTATACTTTTTGCAAAACACTAAGCCCCATTCTTTCTACTTCTCCATAGCTCATGCAAGTCTCCTGTCTTCCAATGTGACCTTCTATGAAATTCCACATCCTTCTTGACACCATCCCACAGTTTAGCACAGAATTACACACATATGCATTCATACGTACAGCAATAATGCTTTTCTCCCCACCTACTCATTTTTCTCCATAGCTGGTATGTTATAGGTGTAAGTAAATGTCTAGTATCACACCATGCTATCTTCACACACCTTAATTTGGAATTTACTTGTTCAACAAAACGTTTTTAGTTTGATATTTCACGTTAAAAATCAAAAATATGTTTTTACTCCATCTATTATCTTAGGTCTGTATCATTTTAAAAAGTTCAAATGAAGCAGAATTAAGGCCCATTAAAGTAAACTTGTGACTTCGATCATTTCTATATCAAACATAACTTTTCAGGTACATCAACATTTTCTAAATCCATAAAATTTTAAAAAGAACTAAGAAAGCCTACAAGTAAAATGAGGGTAAGGTGAACATTCCTGATAAGCAAATAATGTTTTGCTAATTCTAAGTGCAAAATAGACTTAGGTTCAACTCAATCACACACATGGTTTAGAAAGGAGGGTATGCAGAGGTCAGCTTATCTAGTACATTGGGCTCATAGTAGCTGCCTGGGACAGACAAATCTTGCCAGTAGATGTCTATGTATTTCATACAATGTTTGCATTTCATACAACTTTTTTGCTGTGCTACATAACTTACCATCAACATGTGGCCCTAGAGTACTAAGAGCAAGCAGACACTGTATAGTGAACTTAGAGGAGCTCTAAAAGTCATCCTACATAGAAACACTTTTCCTCTCAGCTCTTTTCACAGTGCCAGGAATGCCAATTTCCAGTACTTAAAGCAAGAGCCCAGTTAAAATGCAAATGCACATACATTGCTAGAAGGAATGAGACAAGGGGGAAAAAAAGTACTCAAACCTCACCTATTTCCCAGTTCTGCCTCGGGCCAGCCTGCTGAGAAGAAATACAGTGGAGCTTCAAAGTAAAGGACTAGGGTGTGCTATTCAGGACTTTTGTGTCCCGATTCTCAAGATAATTTTCTGTACTTGAACATTTCACATTGACTTTCTTTAATAGTTATGTCCTTTTGAGTTTTCCCCCAAATGCCCCAAACTATTTTCTTCAAATAAACAAATGCGATGGTTCCATTTCTTTAGGGGTGTCTGAGTGTAGACATTGGGGGCTTCTACACCCTGTAGTACCAGATAACTTAAACTCAGCAACAGAGCTGGTCTGCACAGTATAACAAATTCGAAATTGCTCTAGTAGAACATTGTGTGCTCATCAGTGTAGAGGAGACCTGAGAATAATTATTTTCATAGAACTCTACTTAGATTTGCCTTTGTCAACCCAATTAAAGCTACATCTAATTCAGCAATGTTACTAAGAAGTAACACCACGTAGACTTTTAAGTCACATTTTCTAAACAAAACCATTGTAAACCTCTAATATAACAGAAGAAAATCAATTCCAGATATTGAATTTATAATTATTGATCCACTATTTCTAAATACTCCATAGAAACAAAAGTTACTATACTTCAGATTGCCTCGACAGTCAGTAACAATACATCCTCAAAATACATTTTAAGTTTTACTAAATTCCCATTTGCATTATGATTAATTTAATGGGGTTTGGGAGGTGGAAAGGTAGATTTATCACATTTATTTTATTCTCCCAGCAGCAGAAGAAAAAAAGATCAAGATTTGCCAACTCTGACAATTTTAAAGATAGCATCATTATTTACCTATTTTCCTTTGTGACTGTGTTGTTGTTGTTGTTTTTTCCCTTTATCTGAAAGAGTTACTTAAGGCAACTTCTTTCAGTGAAACAAAGAAATAGTTACAATATTTATTAAGCAAAGAATTCAGAAATACAGGGAATAAAAGGGTTTTAGATTAAGTGTGTCAATACATTTCTTTGCGTTATTATTTTTATGGCCAAGAGCATCACAATCTGAGAAAAACACATTAGTGTCAGTGAGAATATTTGAGAAATTTACTTCCTATCAAATCTCTCTTCTAACACCAGAACAGTCATTTGAACAGATTGCTGGTTCTGATCCTTTGTGTATAGGTCATAATTTCCCACATAAACAAATCATTCAGGTATGAAGTCCTGCCAAAACACACCTTGCTCCTAGCAAGGACCAATTTGAGTTTATCAACTAAAGAAAAAGTATGTCACAGAGACATG
Organism: Meles meles; assembly: GCF_922984935.1. Classification (NCBI taxonomy): domain Eukaryota; kingdom Metazoa; phylum Chordata; class Mammalia; order Carnivora; family Mustelidae; genus Meles; species Meles meles. The sequence continues at coordinate 64,529,958 of NC_060069.1, forward strand.
ATTTTACCTTCAGATCATGTAATACATCTTTGCTGACAAGACTAGTTATTTCACTACATTAGAATTATCTATAACCTAAAAACAACCAAAATTATGAGATGCTTATGTGTGTATGTGTGTGTATCCATATACTCATTTAAAAGCTGTATTTAGATGAAATTGACATCAGAGTCAACAGCAAAAGCTAAATAAGGAACTTTTTAAAAAGTTTGGAATAAATTGGAATAAACTGACAGGTTACTTAAACATATTTGAAATAAATTGACTAGAGGTCAAATACCCTATCTTGATATACTTTCATTTTTTTTTTTTTTTTGAACCAGACAATTCTGGCATTAAAAAATAAAAGCAAAAAAACTGTCCACAACTTTTAAGTTACTTTCATTACTAGGTTATGTATTCTAATTGAGGGGAACAGAATTAAAAAATAAAGAACTAACTGCCTTTGCAAATTTTTATTAGGAAGTCTGTGAATACCTAGTCTAAGAATCATGTGTATAGTAGTGAAGCTAGCATTAAGTCTGCTGTAACAGTCCTTTGAAGATCTCATTATGCCTATTTAGTTATTAAATTTGTCATTATGCTATCTAGTTATTCAAATTTGCTTTAAAAATACACTTTAAAGGCTGCTGGGTGGCTCAGTCGCTAAGTGTCTGCCTTCAGCTCAGGTCATGGTCTCAGGGTCCTTGGATGGAGGCCCACGCTGGGCTCCCTGATCCGCAGTAAGCCTGCTTCTCCCTCTCCCACTCCCCCTGCTTGTGTTCCCTCTCTCTCTGCGTGTCTGTCAAATAAATTAATGAATTAAAAAAATACTTTTAAAAACCCAATTTTAAACTTTTTTTTTTAAATCTAAAATATATCCTAGAAACAATTCTGGATCTTTATACTGGGATATTTCTCATTGTTTTCCATGGTCTCATAGTACCCCATTGTGTGAATGTGCAACAGTTCATTCATGCTGTGTTTTCTAGCAAATTACCCATGCTGTCTCAGTTTGCTAATCTATTTGCAGAGTTAGACAAAGTAGTCTCTTAATTTTTAGGTTTTTTTTGCTTCAATATATAACATGATATATCTTACTTCTTTTATTTTTTATTATCCTATTTTTCCTCAATCAAGACAGATAGTGGTTTAGTTAATTTGTAGATGTTTCAAAATGCCAAACTTTCAATGTATTTATTATTTCTACTATTTCCCTTTTCTACTTAATTAGCTTCAGCCTCTTTATTTTCCCCCAGTTTGATTTGTTGTTGTGTTTCTACTTTTCTGGGTTGAGAAATTAATTTATATCATTCTTTCATCTTTATTGGTACAAATATTTAAGGTTATGAGTTTTCCTCTGTTCACTGCTTTATTTGTATATGAGTTTGAATATGTGGAATAATAGTATTAACTTTTGAAAATTCTGAAATTACAGTTTATATTTTCCTTTTCCCTCAAGAGTTGTTTAATAGATAATTCTTATATTTTCAGGTAGAACAAGCCTTTTTAAGCTGGTTTCTGGTTTTGTTATGTATTGATAAGAAAATATGGATATTATTAAAACTTTATGTAGCACACTAAAATTTTCTGTATAATCCAATAAATGGTCAATTTTTATTAATGTTCTAAGAGCACCTGAGAAAGTATATGTTCTGTTATCATGATGTAAATTTCACTATATCAATATAATAGTAGATAATCAGGTAGTTGATTATGTTATTTAGTTCTTTTATTTCTATGTCATTTTGTCCTTAGAGAAAGAATGCCATATTAAGGTCTTATTTATTTTATTTATTTATTTTAAATTTTAATTTATTTGAGTATGGTTGACACCCAATGTTACTTTAGTTTCTGGTGTCAACATAGTGGTTCAGTTTCTCTACGTGTTATGTTATGCTCACCACAGTGTAGCTATCATCTGTCACCATACAATGCTATTATAATAACATCGACTCTTCCATATACTATCCCTTTTATTCCCATGACTTATTTATTCCATAACTGGAAGCCTGTATTTCCCACTCGCCTTCATCCATTTCACTTAGTCCCCATCCTGCCTTCCTACCCGTAACCACCAGTTTGTTCTCTACTTATATATAGGTCTGGTACCGCTTTCTGTTTGTTTATTCATTTGTCTTTTTTTTTTTTTTTAAGATTCCATATGAGTCAGATTATACGGTGTTTGTCTTTCTCAGTCTGCTTATTTCACCTGACATAATACCCTCTAGGTCCATCCATGTTGTTGCAAATATCTGCCTTTCTATTTTAAATCTTCAAGACTGGAAATTAAAATGAAAGAGCTCCGCCTTCTGAAGAGTTGCATGTCTATATGTTAAGGAATTTCATAGTATGATAAACCTTACCTGTCTCTTAACTCATCCTGAGACATCTCCCTGAAATTCACACTCTAATATTAAACTCCCTTGGCATGCCTTTTCAGACCATCTTACTGGTATATTTTTTTTATTTCTGTTCCTTGGATCAACTTTCTTTGCCCAGAAAACCCATTTCCTCTACACCAGTTTCTTCTTCCTCTTCCTTCCTTCACTTCCTTAAGAAGTGAGTTAGTCTCCCTGACTCCAAGTTGCCCGAAACATCATACATAGTTTTACTGAAGCACTTATCATACTGGATCGTAATGTTTTATTTCCTCTATTCTTCTATCACCCCTTCTACTTAGCAGTAAGCTCTGTGAAGGCAAGAAGCTGGCCTTCTTTACTTTTACACCCAAAGAGTCTCATACAGCAGGTAGTACATAGAAGAGCTTCAATAAATATTTATATGGTGAATCAATTCATTCTAAAGCCCTGAGTGTTTTCTGAATGCCATACCCTTAACTTATCACACTTATACCTCAGTCACCCTGATTTCCTCCATAAAACAAAGAACCCTTTGGTAACTGTTCTACTTGATATACATACAAGTATACATTTCTATTATATACATTATCATATTGGATTGCAATTATTTTCCTAGATATCTGCTTCTTAACTAGATAAGAGGCTCTACTCACAGAGAAAACTTTCTACAGCCTGGTTTACAATAATTGTTAAGAAACTGTTGGATGCATAAGTGAATGAATGAGTGAGATAAATACTATTGCCAAGACAAAGATCTTAGATGCTCTTATCAGTATCTAATGTAAAGTAATACTTAGGAGAAAACAAAATAAATGTAATATTTTTTTAAAATTTTATTTATTTGACAGAGAGAAATCACAACTAGGCAGGCAGAGAGAGAGGAGGAAGCAGGCTCCCCGCGGAGCAGAGAGCCCCATGTGGGGCTCGATCCCAGGACCCTGGGATCATGACCTGAGCCGAAGGCAGAGGCTTTAACCCACTGAGCCACCCAGGAGCCCCAATAAATGTAATATTTATTACACATTGTTATCATACTTGAATTGTTGTCCAATTAGCAGCCAGCATGTTTTTAGTATGTTTATTTTAATAGAAAAGGCAGTTTTTAAAGTGATTAAAAATAATATATTAAACATAATTATGTTTCTGTCATGATAAAGGTAGTGATTTCACTGAAACTTACATTTCTGAGAAAAAAATAGAAAAATTATTTTCTTCCCTAAAAAATGAGACCATATGAATGAATGATATAAATGACATACAGATATCATTCTGGTTTCAAAGATCTGTCCTATAACATTCCAGTTCATATGATTATTGTTTTGCTTTCAAGGAATACTTTCAAGCCACTAAATCATACTTTTTTCTTAGTTGATATTTAGTCAATTAGAATTTTTAGAAAACAAAAATTTGAGTAATGTTGGGACGGTTATATGCGAAAAACAGTAAGAGGCACTCAAACTCTACTTGGACCAAGGAAGTCATTTAACGGTATTGTTAAAGAAAGAAAAATCAATTTCTATACAAAATAGAATGCCACCTATTGAAAATAGAACTATATGAAGTTCTTCTATTTTTAATTATAGGCTTTAACACTTGATAAATACGAAATAAGCTTTTGGATAAAATTATCAGTAATATCTTATTGTCCCACACTTCCAAACTTCCAAAGCTTTCTAAAAAGTCAATTTTCTTTTAAAAATTTGTATCACTTAATTTAGATCAATGGAGCTGAATCAAGTTGAAACTCCTAATAATAGTGTTAATTTTATAAACATATCTTACTCCTTATTCTTCTCTAGAAAAAGCTTTTTTATCCCTCTCCCTTCACAAGTACTCCTAAAAGCCCATGTATAAATTAAAGAAACACATTGAACTAGTCTTGTGCAATATCTAGGCTTCCAATTATTTCCAAGTAAAATTCGGAGAGTTGACTTAAGTCAACAGATGGTTTGGGGCTTGTTTAAAGAAGAAATTATCTCACTCCATATGTACGCTTGTGAGATGTGCAATCAACTGCTGCACTTTTGCACATAATTTCTAGAATTCCATTTTAAGAAAATGCATCCAAGGAATATTCAATGGGGAACCAGTAACTTTAGAGTTTCCTCCACTTTTAGAGTAGTCAAGACCTTACTAGCTTACCTTGCTGGTCCTTAACTAAAGAAATTGGCTTGAAGCAGTTGCTATTTTGATGCTATTTTTATCTTAAATCCTTTTAATTAATTCTGTTGATAGCTATTTTAAACATTTTAATTAGCTATACTCACAATTCTGAACCACTGAAGCTAAAAACAATTCTGTATATCCTTTTAAGAATTAAAGTAATCCTTTATGCGACATTCTTCTGAGACAATTATTTCATATGGGTTGACAATACTTCTTACACTGGCAACCAGGAAGGCTGATATGCTTTATCCTTCTGGTTCAACTTTTCTTTTTGGCTGGCCCGTCTACAGTGCATTTACCAATTCCACTGGCTTTCCTCTGAGTGTAATGACTTTCCTTGTACTCTGTTAAAAATATATCCCCACAAATCAAGAAGAAGCAGATTCAGACTAAGTGGCTGAGAAGATTTACATTCTATTGCTAACCCAGTTATTACTCTGCTGAAAACCCCATAGCATCAATATAATGAATCCCTCAAATTCTGCAGCAAGCACAATTTTTCTTCCCAACCTCATTGGCTCCCAACTTTCTGCTTGACCTTTTACAATCTGTGTGCAGCGGAACTTCATTACAACCTTTTAATGATGCACAAATGGCACCCAACACCAAGGTCACAGAAGATCCCAAGTGAAAACTTTTCAAACACCACTAGAATAGATATGAGAACTTATTTAAGAGGCAAAATAACCTTATGGAGAAATCCTATCTTAGGATTCAGTATGTCTCCCATGGGCTTATAATGCAAAATATTGACAATGTGGTAAGTTGAATACCCTCAACAAACCTTTTTTAGAGGAAAAGAATCTGATTTCTCAAGCTATAAAAGGCTAAGGGATCCTAAATGGCTCCTTTGGTGTCCTATCTCAGTAGTGGAAGGATAATAGCTTTAGAATTCCAACCCAGACAGGTTTCATTATATACTTCACAACATTGATGTAAGCTCAAGAAGCCAACACTTTTATATATTTTTTCTTATCGGCTTAAGCCATAAAAAAGCACCTCAAAATCCCATTGTAAAGTAAGTCAAGAATGTGAAAAGCACAAAATTACAGCAGAGCTCTTCAAATGATTGATTGAATGTGAAGGAATCTTGAAGGCCTAGGAGCAAGCAAGTTGAATTCAGGACAGGATGGGATGTGCCAAGAAAGAAGAAGGGAGAATGTGATTCTGATCAGTAATCTCCTTCAAGAAGAATGAATATTTGCCTGAGGAGGAAGAGCATAAAGGGAAAGAGTCTCAAGAAAAAGTTTAGTTCCTCTTGCTTTCAATCTTATTGCTCAAAGAGAGTGAAGGAGAACACATCATCTGGTTCTTCTTTTTGGAATTTTAAATTACTTGCAGGGTTGGTTCCCATTTTCTCTTTTTCCTATCCTACCTCTTCTTCTTCTTACTCTATTTTTCACATCAATTCAAAAAGTCCAAGTTATACTACACGTGACTGAGATTGTGTGATCTACTAACATAGGGACAGAGAGGTCTGTTCAGGGTTAATTAGAAAAGGGGAAACATTCCAATTCACCGCATGCCCTAAACTTTCATCCCCCAATTCAAATTTTTATTATAGAGTATTTACAGAGAACCATGTGAAGACACAATTGAAAAATAATAGAGTCTCTGAATTGAAGACCTCCAGGCTAACATTGGTGGTACCATGATGACCATCCTCAATGCCTAAAAAATGACAAGTAATTTCTACAGGTGCCTCTCCTCCAATTTGTACACTAACCAGCAGTTTTACAGAAGGAAAAGATGAGAGTTCAGAAGCCACAAAAACTGGTTCTAAACTCATAAAGTCCTGCAGTGTTTAGACGCAGTGTGTACACTAAAATAAGAATGTGGGTTATGTTGCCATACATAGCCAGGTTCACACCTTCAGCTCAGGTACTCGCCAGCCATGTGAATTCAGCATAATTACTTCTCTGTGTCTCAGTTCCTTCCTGTCAATTTGTAATAGCATGTAGAACTAATCCGTATAGAGCTTCTTGCACAGAGCTTACTACTTAATGGATTCTCTTTAAATAGTATTGGCGGTCATCATAAAGCATATGACTTGATTCAAATATTGCAAGAAGTCATGGACATACATTTTCACCAAGAGTCCTAATAGGTAAAAAAAAAAAAAAAAAAAAAAAAAAAAATGACTATCAGCTTAAAGAGCAAGTATGGTTTTCTGAGGAAAAGGCCATCTTATTTAAATACACTTTTTGATAGGGAGTAAAATTGGTTATGGAAACTGATACATTTTCTTTTTTTTTTTAAGATTTTATTTATTTATTTGACAGATAGAGATCCCAAGTAGGCAGAGGGGCAGGCAGAGAGAGAGGAGGAAACAGGCTCCCTGCTGAGCAGAAAGCCCAATGTGGGGCTCAATCCCAAGACCCTGAGATCATGACCTGAGCCGAAGGCAGAGGCTTTAACCCACTGAGCCACCCAGGCACCCCCATTTTCTTTATCCAATCCAAAAACTTGAAGACTTAAGTTTCCTCCACATTCCCCCCAAAACCTTTCTTTTATGGTAGTTTCCCTCTTTGCCATTTCTTCCCATCGGCACTGAAAATACTTTTATATGGAATTGTAACAAACTATCTTTTCCATGCAAAGTTGCCTTTGAGGGCCATGAAAACTCATGGTTTTATTTCATAGTCTAAGTCAATGCTTAGTGATCCCTTTACTAGATTAACTAGCTAAACTAGCCTGAAAAGAAATACTAGATTGCACCATTTACCCTGTCAGGCTCTCTGCCATTGGCTTTGGGTCCTAAGCAGTATGATGGCTGGCAGCCTTGGCAGCAAGCAGAGATGGAGAATAATTGAGGTACTCACTTAGCACCAGGCACATTGTGGCAGCTCAGAAATGTATGAAACAGCAAGGGAAATTGTTCACATTTGCTCTTCATACAGCTGTTGCACACATTTGTAAAGATATTTGTAGATGAGATTATTCACATTTCATCCTCAAGCCTGCAAGGCTAAATGTGAAAGACCTGGCATTTGCTTGAAGAGTTCTCGACATCTTGCACTAGAAAATGCTGACCCTTTGGCAATAAAAGTTATCTACAGACAAGGGGATATCAACAAATTTTATATATTCCTTTATATATTCCTGCATAGAAATTTACTGCTTTAAAATCTTTTTTCTTAAAAAATTTTATTTATTTGACACACAGACAGAGAGATCACAAGTAGGCAGAGAGGCAGGCAGAGAGAGAGGAGGAAGCAGGCTCCCCACGGAGCAGAGAGCCAGATGTGGGGCTCGATCCCAGGACCCTGAGATCATGACCTAAGCTGAAGGCAGAGGCTTAACCCACTGAGCCACCCAGGTGCCCCTACTGCTTTAAAATCTTAAGAAAATGGTAGTGATTCCTATATGTCATACATTTTTTCACAATAACCATACAAAGTACATGCCTACTTCTGAACTATTTTTACATATTCTGGCAAAGGTAGGTCAGGTAAAATTAATCATAAGATATTTATTAAGATGTTTGTTAATATTTAAAATATATATGCATGTGGATTTATGGCACAAAATCCTTAAGTAGTTTTTGATTCATTTTTCACCTCTTTACTTATGAATTCTTCAACAAATATGTGAATATCTCTTTCCTGTGTTTCAGGAAATTTGACGGGCCCTGGGAAATGGCAAGAAAGAGGCAGGATTATGTACATGAATCTCTCTATTAGTGCTGTAACATGGCATTCCTAATGCTCTTTTCCAAAATCTGTGAAAGTGAGATTCATCTGCAATGAGATGGGAAGTGTGTCCAATTCATGCACTTTTATCTAATTTAACTGAAACAGGTGCTCTTCAGTATAAGTGCTTTACTTTGCCACAAAATTTCATTACAGAAGGTGTCAAAATAGTGTACAGGTAATGGAGTTAAAGCAGTTAAATTTTCATAATTCTAGAAAGTCAACTGTGAAAATAAAAACTGCCTCTCTGGCTAATTCCCCATGCACAGACTGCTTATACATGAATAATAATACAAAAGGCTCTGAATTCATTCACTTGAAAAGGAGGCATAAAAAGTACTGGTAAATATATTCTTACCTGCCTTGTTACCACTTGCCATCTGTATTGTTACTGCATTCTACAGTCACTTCACTGCAAATGTAAAGAAATCATCTTAGCTACAACTCTCTCTTCCCTTGAAATCACAATCAATGCCCTGGGATGATGCCAATCCAAATCTTCTACTCTTCCTTCCACATCTGACTTCAAAAAGATTTCTCTTCTACATCTAACAGTATCTCCTTCCTATTGTAAAAGAAGTAGAAGGACTTAGCAAATTAAAGGAAATGGTTGACCTTCCACAAGCAAAGCTGGTTTTGTAATTATACTCAGGGAGTTCAACAACTTCAGTTCCCTTGCCTGAAGATGATTTCTTCTCTCTATGGGAAGGTTACCCATTTGGAGTGAGTTGTAGGAGGGATGCAAGATGGAGAGTTGAGGGGGAAAAAAGGGACCCCACCTAGCAAGTGAAAATCAACGGTTAATAGACATAGCAGATGGCAGTCAGACTACCCTCCCTGCCACTGACGTCCACACCAAGACCATGGCAGGATCAATGTTACTTTCAGCCAGAGCTGGCTTCTTCTTGTAATTAGAAGAATTAGAAGACTTTATGGAGGGGCATTCCTCAAACCCAGTTGCCAAGTGACTCATTTCTATCCCTAATGGCTTGGTGAAAGTTTTCACATGTATATACAATTATAGTTTTACCTTTCTTTCTGGCCACCCCAAGACCTGGGACTGGATTGCTAGCATGGGGTGCCCCAGAGTCCCCTGTGCCATTATTGAAGCTCATCAGCATGTCCACAGGTGCTAGGCTTTTTTTTTTTCTGCTCAGCATTGCAGTATTAACACATGTCTAATTACCAGGAGGTTCCCTCTCCCCTACCAAAAACAGTGCCCTGACAGATCAACACCTCTACATTTTATTGTGATAAAAAATACCTAAATTATGACTTACTTCTCTTCTCCACTAATTACAATCTAAGGGCAATTTAAAACCAATTAAATTCTTGGGCTTTCTTTCCCCAGTCTGCCATTAATAGACCCTAAATTACAAGAATATAAGAAGCTGTGGATCATCATTCTACAGTCACAATACTTTCAGTAGAATTGTCATGAAATTATGGAAGGATAATGAAATGATTGGATGTAATTAGGCGGTAGGGAAATAGGACCCAACTCAAAATGTCAATCAACAAGTAATTAATCTTAAGGTAGAAAAATGGTGAAAAAATATATACATGGCTTAAAAGTCATTTTATAAAAACTGTATTCCCCAGGGGAATGAAAGCATCCAGAGATGAATCGGAAGCTCTTTATTATTAATTTGGTCAAGTTCATGTTTACCATAATAACTGACAAGACTTCTCAATTTATTAAAACCACCTGAAAGGAGAATGGTTTCCTTAAGTCTGAAATATAGCATTTGAGCTTATTTCCAAGTGACATACAGAAATTTAATGTTTTATTAAATGGTTCATTACAGGAAACTAAAATAGCCAGAAATGGCTATTTATCTTTGAGGAGTGACTATACAAATCCCATTATATGTACTGGTCTTAGAGAACGTCTATGGTGAGAGTTTTGAATTCTTCTTGGTGCTGTAAGTAAAACCTTCTCCAATGAAAGATTTAAGGTTTACTCATTTTTTTAAGAAAAGTAAAATAACCCTGAATTCATAGGAAAGAGAACCCGAAGAGAGTATTTGTTTAAATGACTTGTGACTCATAATAATTTTATATTACCTATAATTCAATAAAGAGAAAAAATTATTCCTAGAAGGAAAAGATTAAAAAAGATCTGCGAGTTCAAGTTCAACTTTCTTCCCATCCATACGAACTGCCTTCAGAACCCCCAGAACCTAAGTATGGAAATGAGAGAAAGCAAACCTATTCTGCTCTTAGCAAGAAAATACATTTCAAAGAGAATGAAGCATGAAAACACAGGCATGAGGAATCACCCAATATACTTATCATATCGCTATGATACATCCAAATGTATTTCTGGATAAATGGGCTTGATGTCTGGGGAGAGACCTGTGTTCAAATTCTCTTATGCAAATTCATTTGAGCTTAATTCATTTGAGCTTTAGGTTTCCCATCTTTAAAAAGAAAGTAGTCATATTTGCTTCATAGGGATGTGAGGATTAAATCGTAGAAGTGACACATATAAAGCCCTGAGCACAATACTTGGCATGTCATCTGCTCTCAACACACATTAGCACTTACTGAAAAACACAATTTATACACAGATTTTATTGAGGCAGATACAATTGGCTCTAACCTACTTCTAAAAGTGGCAAACAAAGCAAATGCAATGTCCAATTTTACTGAATAGATGTACCTGACATTAAGAATGTTGTGAATTTATTGATAAGATTAAGGGGGAGAAAGTCAAGAATGGGGACAATCAATTATTGGTAACATTTATGGAATGCTTACAGTGTGCCCAGTGTTTTACACATGTTAAATCATCTAATTCTCAGCACAAACCTTGAGACAATTTCCATCGTTGCTTGTCTGGCTACTCCACTAGTTGTTTGAGGATGGGGATTATGTTTTAGGAGCAGGACAGAACATAGTATATGGCATTTAGTTGTTGCTTAAGAGTTGTGAACTGAACACATGAATGAATCTTTCTAAAGTGCCCCAAATCTTTAATGTTTTCACACATCCTACAAGTTAAGTCCAAATGTTTCCTTCTCCAGATTTTTCTCTAGCTCTATCTGCCAGAGGCCCACAATTCTAGCTGCACAAGTCACAGTTTCTTGATCAGACCATAAATTCATGATCAATGCTTCTTTTTCTTCCTTTGCCATTTCTGCAGCCTAAAATATGTTCCTCCTTCTGATGCCTTCCACCTTCTTCTTCTCTCTAGGGCTAGTTCAAATACTGTTTCTTGAATGAAACTGTCTCTACTTCCTTCAACCAGAACTAAAACCTCCCTATTCTGTGTTGCCAGAGCCATTTATATGCTCTTTGGTTCATTTAGTGTTCATATATTCAGTTATTACATATTAAATGTCAATGATGACCACGAGGCATTTTCAGACTCTGGAGAGAAAAACAGGCCTTTAAGAAGATCATACTCAGAGGGGCGCCTGGGTGGCTCAGCGGGTTAAAGCCTCTGCCTTCGGCTCAGGTCATGATCCCAGGGTCCTGGGATCGAGCCCCGCATCGGGCTCTCTGCTTGGCTGGGAGCCTGCTTCCTCCTCTCTCTCTCTCTGCCTGCCTTTCTGCCTACTTTCCTACTTGTAATCTCTGTCAAATAAATAAATCTTTAAAAAAAAAAAAAAGAAGATCATACTCAGAAAAATGAACCTACTTGGTCAAATGCAAGTGATATATGCAGAAGATAAACATAGTAATGGGGCTTTGAATCATAGCCTTGGAAGGATTTCTGGAAGAGGTAACTTGACATTCTGGTTTTGACAGGCAAGTCAGGGATTAGTCAGGAGAAGTCAGGCTCATTCCAGGAAGGAGAAACCACAAGTGGAATGGCAGAGGGTGCCACACAGTTTGCAAATTGCAACTAATTTAAAAGAGTGTTGCTTAAAACTGTGATCCACCACCTCACTGGCAGACTGTTTGCAAGAAATAAATTCAGAGATTGGGAGTAAGTGTATAGCAACAGTTATGGGAAACTGACCTTGTTGTGACATGAATGCATCAGTGGACTCACTTGCCTTGAATATGGTGTAGATCACTTCTTATATTGTTGAACTAATGTAGTGAGTGACATATGGCATGAGCAGTGTCCAATCACGTGCAGTAGGACCATGGATGTCTCCACTTGGATTAGAAATAAAACAAACAAAAGCAACAGGTCCTACAACCCAGTTTGAGAAGCACTGACTTAGAACATCTGACACAAAGGAAGATGGGATGGCAAGAAACCAAGAGAGAAAAGGGAAGATCAGATCATCAACAGAAAAATTTCCTTGCAGAACTCATTTAATCTCTCCCTTTGGGGTTATAAACTCTTTGTCAATGACTGATTTTAATTTAGACATCTCTGTATTCCTCACAACTGTCCAGGTTTGTGCTGTCAAATGCTTTTGAATAGAATTATCTGGGCATGTGTTACTCCACATAGTAAGAGTTTAGTTAGTCTTCATGTAGCATTTGAGGCTTTCCTGATGCATTAGTGCTATTGTAAAACTCTGGCGTAGGTTTACCTGACCAGTCAACCTTCCATTTCATTCAGTAACTCAGAGCTCCAAGCTAGGCACTGGGGAGAGGTCATGAAATTGACTGTCTCTACTGTCAAGTCATATTAATGGACAAAGAAGAAGGAGCCATACCTGGAGTTCACAATGAAGCCATACTTTGAACAAATTAGCCCCTACAAGTTCCAGGGATCTTTTTAAGACTACTTAAATTTTAGAAAGCTGTTTGCATTTGTATTAAATATGAAAAAAATATTTAAGGGGTTTGGAATAAATATGTTCCCTATATTGGAGTTTCAGAATTTGAAATGATACAAAGGAAGGCAAAAATTTTAATCAATTTTAGGCAATGTTGTGAATTTTCTTTTCTAATAACTAGACACCTAAGGAGAAATCAGCAACACGAAACAAAGGAGGAATTAAAGAGTAAAGGTGGGGAAAGAAAGACAAGGGTTAGGGAATAGAAAAGAGAATACAGATAGATGGCTCTAGGAGGAATAAAGAAAAAGGAAGGGCCAAAGCTAAAAGGGAAATAATCCTTAAATGTTAGCACTTGGAGTTCAATGATCATTTAGCTTTACCCACTCCCTATTGTTCTGTTTCCATACATGATTCCATCAAAACATGACTTCAACAGTGTACAAAGGTTTACTTGGAATTGTTTCAAACTAATATAAGTCCAATAAAGCCAGATGAAAAAGTACAATCAATTAAGATGTCAAACCATATATAAATATGGAGCCAGTCTTTTTATTTTTTTAAAGATTTTATTTATTTATTCATAAGAGACAGAGAGAGAGAGAGAAAGAGAAAAGGAGAAACAGGCTCCCCACTGAGCAGAGAGCCCAAAGTGGGACTCAATCCCAGGACCCCAGGATCATGACCCAAGCTAAAGGCAGACACTTAACCACCTGAGCCAACCAGATGCCCTTGGAGCCAGTTTTAAATGGCACATTTATAGTTAATGAAATTGTGTTAAGACCACAAAAAGCATAAACTTTTGAAAAATATAATGAAACTCAACCATTCTCTTACACCATACACAAAGATGAATTTGAAATGGATAAAGGATCTCAATGTGAGGCAGGAATCTATCAAAATCCTAGAGAAGAACATACGCAGTAACCTCTTCAACATCAGCCACAGCAAATTCTTTCGAGACATGGCTTCAAAGGTAAAGGAACAACAAGAAAATGAACCTTTGGGACTTCATCAAGATCAAAAGTTTCTGCACAGCAGGGACGCCTGGGTGGTTAAGCCGCTGCCTTCGTCTCAGGTCATGATCCCATGGTCCTGGGATCGAGTCCCACATCGGGCTCCTTGCTCAGCGGGGAGCATGCTTCTCTCTCTGCCTCTGCCTGTTACTCTGCCTGCTTGTGTTCTCCCCCGCCCCCTCTCTGACAAAGAAATAAGTAAAAAAAAAACTTAAAAAAAAAAAGTTTCTGCACAGCAAAGGAAACAGTCAACAAAACAAAGAGGCACCCACAGAATGGGAGAAGATATTTGCAAATGACACTACAAAGGGCTGATATCCAAGATCTATAAAGAACTCCTCAAACTCAACACACACACAACAGATAATCATGTCAAAAAATGGGCAGAAGACATGAACAGACACTTCTCCAAAGAGGACATACAAATGGCTAACAAACACATGAAAAAATGTTCATCATCATTGCCATCAGGGAAATTCAAATCAACACCACATTGAGATACCACCTTACACCAGTTAGAATGGCCAAAATCAACAGGACAGTAAACAACATGTGTTGGAGAGGATGTGGAGAAAGGAGAACCCTCTTACACTTTTGGTGGGAATGCAAGTTGGTGCAGCCACTTTGGAAAACAGTGTGGAGATTCCTTAAGAAATTCAAAACAGAGCTTCCCTATGACCCTGCAATTGCACTACTGGGTATTTACCCCAAAGATATAGATGTAGTGAAAAGAAGGGCCATCTGTACCCCAATGTTCATAGCAGCAATGGCCACAGTTGCCAAACTGTTGAAAGAACCAAGATGCCTTTTAATGGACGAATGGATAAAGAAGATATGGTCCGTACATACAATGGAGTATTATGCCTCCATCAGAAAGGATGAATACCCAACTTTCTATCAACATGATGGGACTGGAAGAGATTATGCTGAGAGAAGTAAGTCAAGCAGAGAGAGTCAATTATCATATGGTTTCACTTACTTGTGGAGCGTAAGGAATAAAATGGAGGACATTGGGAGATGGAGAGGAGAAGTGAGTTGGGGGAAACAGGACGGGGAGACAAACCATGAGAGACTGTGGACTCCCTGGTGGTCGGTATTAAGGAGGGCACATATTGCATGGAGTACTGGGTGTGGTGCATAAACAATGAATTCTGGAATACTGAAAAGAAATAAAATTTTAAAAAAAATTTTAAAAGAAAAAGAAAAAAATATATAACAATGATCATTTGTCTCTTGCCTCACAGTTTATAAAATACTTCCATTTTCATCATCATATTTGGTTTTCCAGGAATTTTACTCTTATATTGTTGATGAACACACTGAAACCCAGAGATATTGAGGAATTGAGCCCTAATTACATGATATTAAATCTTGAAGGCAAGAGACTCATCCAACTTTTTTAATGTCAGTTTCAGGGCATTTTCTTCAACACTCCACCATCCTGCTAAAAGGTAATATTAATCTGACAGAATGCAATAAATCTAAAAAGTCCTATACATGTGCTTTGGGAATTGCACGAAGATAGGCATGGAGTATAAATAATCCCATTCCATAATGGTTGTCCCCAGATAAGGTAGCAATTAGTTAACTATAAAACATTACTGCCACATCTATTTTGTCAGAAGCGTTTTTGATAGAGTAAGCATTGCTGCTACTTGCGTAAAGCATTTAGCAATGTAATATAATAATCTCTACTGATTAAGCCAAATTGGGGATCTTCTTAAAAGTCTCTTGATTGTGAATTTTGTTGTCAGATACACAGTACTAAAAATCTCACAGATCTCTCCCATCAATATCAGTGACACAGATGCTAAAACTCTACACCCTCTAATAGAAGCACCCAATTACCTCACCTTAGTCCTATTAAAGACTAATAAGATAAGAGTTTAAATAAATGATACAGTAAAATATTAGCCTCAAGGCTCCCCATCACATAAATTTGGTTAGTTCCATTTGATCTTTATTGCCATATTAAAATATACCTGTATATCACCCCATTTAATGCATTGAAATATGTGCTATAAAAATATGGCTATTAGCAAAAATGTATTCAAGCTGAAAAATGAGCAGGTCCCACAGAATTCTGCTTCATGGCTTTTTAAAGTGTTGATGTTTATTTATTATAAATTATGCATTCTAAAAAAATCCCTTGCTTAATTAAAAGAAAAACTGATCAATTCTCTTGTTAACTCTTTAATAAAATTTCCAGAGAAAATAATATTCTTATTGAGAAAAAGGAAAAGTAGAACATGTAGAACATGCTATCAAAATAACCCAGAATTACATCAAGTCTTACACATTACTACAAATTAAATTAGTAATTTAATTACAAACTAACTGAGCAATTTTGTCCCTATGCAACACATGCCCTCCTTTGCCCCAGCTTGAAATGATACTGTTGTTTTACATTTTCCACCTGGAACATTCATAAACTGGTTCACAGAAAAAAAAAAAAAAAGAAGCAGCAGCAAGCCCAGTGACATCTCAATATGAGTGTGAGGCTGCAAGTAAAAGAAGAAATTAACATCTTACTGAAGAATTGCTTGGAGTTTGCGAGCCTTGAGCTATGTGTTAAAACAGATTATGCTACATGAAAAAAAAAATTCTCCACAGAGAGGAAGAGGATCCTTATTAACACCGGAAAGGCAGAGGACCCAAGTGTCTAGAGCTATTACTGTCAAGCCCATAAATCTACATCTCTCTTCAATAGTACTGCATTGCATCTTTATTCAGACAAACAGAAAATTATATAGAGCCAAAGCATGTGAAGTTCAACAGTCTGCCAGGGGTGTACTTTCCACTGTGGGTGGGTGGGATAAAAATTTTAGTGACACAAAGCATAATTCCACAGTCTTTCTGAGGCTCTCACACAAGTTAATGTCACTTCCTCTCGAGGAACATCTCCTTTTATTAGTTTGATCCCATTAGTTCCCCCTATAGCCCAAGTTCTGTAATAAGCCTCTTCCTTCAGTTTTTCTGACATGCCCTGGTTTGTAAGCTTTTCAGTCCCATTCATATCCTCCAATCCCTGAAGCATTCTCCAGGCATCCATGTAGAGTTGATTGCCATACATAAGGGTAAAGAAAGTCAGGGCCATTCCAAATTGATTGTAAGAAATCTGCCTTGCAGCCAGTTAATTCTGCTACTGCAAAAGCCAATTTACACAAAGCAATGGGAGCTCTCTTTGGTGTATGTGGTGGCTGACCAGCACACAAAGGAGAGAATGGAACATCTCATCACTGAAACCCCAGACTTGGCAACCCCTGAGAGGTGATGTGCCAAATCTTCATTTAGTGTCTTTTAAATTGGGGCTATAAAATTGAATCCACTTCGAACTCTTCACAGATCAGCCCTATAACATTGTGAATGGCACCTGGAATCAGAAACCAACTTTAGGTGAATCACGGTGACTCCCTGAATCCCACTTACTTTATCTAAGAAAACACCTTTGAAGAGTAGAATCTCTTGTTTCCTAAAACCTGGAACCCCAAGTAGAGTTATAAAACATGTAAAAGTAGAGTTGGTGTGGTAGAATATGAAGGCAGGAACTAGAGGCCCTCCTACTTGGTTTCTTACTTCCTGCATTTGGCCATAAGGCAAGTCTAAGAAACATTAGACTGTCACAGAACTCTGAAAACTGTGGATTCGGTAATTGTACACGCCCATGAAATCCTAACCTCCTGTGAAATGCCCCTGTGGTTTCCAGGAATTGTACTGACAACATCCTTACAAGCATTGCTGGAGGCATCCCTTGACAATGCTTCACTGATTGTAGAATTCTAGCCAGCCAAACCCTCTCCAGTATCTGACCTCTCAGCCCAGAGATCTCGTGTCTCTGGCTGAGTCCTCATGATCAACTGAGACAATAGAAGTAACACTTCTAACCCTTAGAGCAATAAATAGCGCTAGTCCCCATTTTAACACTGTAGCTTCCCTCCTCTGATTCAAGAATTTTCTTCAATATTCATGAGTTGCCCTTTAAGATATTATGAGCTGAGAGAAGAAAAGTTTTAAAGAAACTTTTGGTGAGGAAAACACCAAACACTGAATGCCTGGGTTGCTCAGTTGGTTCAGTTGGTTAAGCCTCTGCCTTCAGCTCAGGTCATGATCCCAGGGTCATGGGGTCAAGTCCCACATTGGGCTCCCTGTTCCTTGGGGAAACTGTTTCTCTCTCTCCTTCTCCCTCTGTGTGTGGTGTCTCTCTCTCTCTCTCTCTAGCTCTTACTCTCTCTCAAATAGATAAATAAAATCTTAAAAACAAAACAAAAAAAAGAAAAAAAAAAGAAAAAAGAAAAGACGAAACAGCTGGGGTGGTAAGGTTCCTGTAAAGGTGAGGAAAGGCTCTAGAGACCAACTTCATCTTTCAAACCAAAGCAGAGCCTTCTCTCTGCACTAAGCCACATTAGTTGTCAAACTGAGCCATAGCTTATTTAATGAAAAATGATGCACTGTTTTCTAATGGCTTATCATAGACTTCCAGGCTATGATAAATAGTAGGTCAATCTGACACATAATCATGCTAGGAAAAAGCAAAAAAAAAAAAAAAAAAAAAAAGTTTCAAAATCCAAATTTAACTGAGTGAGATTTGTTTCTTTTTGTGGTCATCAATGTAGGTATGAGCCAAGTGTGATTTTTCTGGGCACTCCAAGAGCCTAACCCCTAATATCAATACCACAATAGCTTATAACAGTGCCCATCCTTTTGAATTCTAGTCAGTGACCTCTAGAGCTCTAGTGATTAGTCTTTAAAATACAATGCTATTCTATAGTGCGGCTGAACATAGACATACCGATCATTTTTGGTATAGAATTCAGAATGTACACCTATATGCAGAATTTTTTTGATTCCTTTTTATAAATGGCCTCAAATTTTTAAACACCTTTCTCCTGCTTAATATTGAACAGTGAACCTAAAATACTCACTTTTTCTCTTGAAATTATTTAAAGTAACATAGCCCTCTTTCATTATTCTTAACTCCTAAACACATTATCCTCTTCTATTTCCCTTTTACTCAGTATCCTTCTACCACTGTCTTTAGCCGTCCACATTAAGCATCATATTGATTATCTAGCTTCTTTTTCTCTCAATATTCTTAAACAGTTCTCTCGTGTTGCCCTGGCACATCCATCATTCCGTATCCTCTTTTATACATAATGAATAATCGTATTTACATATTGCCCAGTTCCAGCAAATTAAAGCCCTTTAGATTACTTTAGGGAAATACGTATAATCGATTCTGACAGCATTTCTGAGACAGGTAGAAGCAAAACACCGTAATCCATTTTTCCTAAGTAAGAAAGATGGCACTGGAGATAGGGAATTAGCCTTGAGTCACACTGTCATTCTCCAGTAGTTACAAACTGACATTCAATTGCTGGCCAAGGTTGTTAGTTCTCTCCGTCCTCTTCCTTCCATTCCCACTGCAACTCCCTAGTTCAGGCCACCCCTGCTGCACCATAACTGGACTTCCTACTAAGACATCCCACCCCAGACTCTCCCTGCTTGAATTCTGTCCTAATTTTTTTTTCCCAACCTGCCACTGACATATGTGTCTTCTTGAAGAACTTCTCTGGTCACAACACTTACTGGTTCATAAACCTTCAATAGCTTCTTATTGTCCAGCAAATTAAATTGAACTTTTCTTACATCAGCAATTGAGGGTGTCAACCTAAGTTTTTCAAATATAGCAATGACTGCTTTATATATGTTCTAATACTCTACTTCACCAACACAGTTACTAGTTCTTTCCTGACCTGAAAGCCTCAAACTATCCTACTTCCAAGTATTTGCGCATGGTTCTTCTGATACTCAGAAACACTTGTCTCTGATCTAATCTTCTCACTTTGTTCCTTGGGGATCATCTTGAATATTTTACTTCCATGAATTCCATCCTGGATCTGCTAGCTATATGTAACCTATCTTTTTCAAAAGTGCAGAAAATTATACTTGTCTTTGGCATTTATGATAGTTTAACTTACATTCTGTTTTTTTAATCACTTTTCATTCATGGAATGGAATATATTCATGGAATATAAATTTTTTCCTAGACATGCAAGATATTTTAAAGCAATAACTATTTGGCCTATATTTTACAAAACCTTCAGTGTTACCTAACATCTATAATTACTTATCTAATAGAAATTCTCTATGTATGTAACTTGAATTCATTAATTATATTTCATCATACTTAATGTATCTTATCCTCAAGTATTCTTTTTCATTACAATTCATAAAATCATCATTTATCATTGTATCCTCTTTAAATTCTTGAACGCTGTTTTTCTGTATCACTATTGTTGGCTCCTCTTTCATCTCTTAATTCTGGCATTCCTTATGGATTAGTACATCCAACCCATGGATTGGTTCTTGTTTCCTACTCACATATACCCTCCAGGAGAAGTTCTTTTGCTCATAGTTGTACCTCGTGACACAAGACACTCACCTACAAGGTTATTTGTTTTTGTTTTTCTTTCAGCCCTGATGATTCTCTGTTGCCTTGTTTCTAAATGACTCCTTAAAATTTTTGCTAGGATGTCAACTTATGTGACCAAACTGAGCACCATCTTCCTCCGAGATTCCTTTCCATCATTGACACAAATGACTTCACTTCTCTTTGGCACATGAGGCCAAAATGTCTTCTCTAAATCATCTAATCGATCTGATCTTGTCAGTGTGCACATGGGAAAATTAAAGCTTAGAAAGGACAAGGCACCAGTCCAAAATTACACAATACAACTGATCTGCAGTTCAAGTTAATATTAAACCAGCAGCTCATCTGAGAGGATGTCTTAAAACAATTCTATAAAATTTGTTGTGTTTATAACAATAATGTGTTGAGGATGTTGACTCTCTCCTACAATGTTCTCTTCTTGAAGACAGATAAAAATCATTTCTTTCCTTGCTGAGTTCTGAGAATAGATGGGTTGCCTCCTTTGCAATGTTTTAATTAGACTTTCTGTGACAAACTTGATCAGATCTTCCTATTGCCTTCTAGAAAGTTCATGTTCCAGTTTTTGTCCACATATAGCAAGTATGTAATACCTCTGAGCCTCTACTTTGAATGCTACTGTCCCTTTTGGGTTTTTCTTTCCCTCTCTCCCTCCCTCCATCCATCCCTTCCTTCCTTCCATCCTTCCTTTCAGGGGGAGACCAGGGAGGGGCTAAGGGAGAAGGAGAGAGAGAATCTTACAGAGGCTCCCTGATCAGCACAGAACCCCACATGGGGCTCAATTTCACAACACCGAAATCAGAGTCTGATGCTTGACTGACTGAGCCACCCAGGCAACCCACTCTTTTGGTTTCAAATTACTTTTTCCCACCAAAATTTTCCCTTCACATACATTTCATCAATCATCTTTGTTTTAAGAAATACCTTGCAAATTTTATCTATTTTTGGACTACGTTGAATATTTTGGGTGAATAAAACATAATAAAAATATAAAATATGTAAGTAAAATAGTGATAGAGATTGAACTAGACACAAGGTCTCTAGACTCGCAGTAGCACACCATGTCTTTTCTGGCTGTTCTTTATATTTTTTGATACATATTGCTGTGTACCTGTGTATGTGTGTGTGTGTGTGTGTGTGTGTATTTAAGATTTATTCATTTTTGTATATCCTCCTATCAGCTTGTAAAATCCTCTAGGACAGAAATTGTCTTAAATTTATCTTTTGCAACTTTCTCAAGCAAATAAAATAGTATATGCATATGGTAGCAACTCCATAAGTGGATTTGGATGAATCTCAATCTTGCTAAATCCTAACTTAAATCTCAATTCTCAGTCACCATCTCACTTACATATAGAATTGTCTGTCTGGCCTTGGCCCTTTACTTGACAGAATAGATATGTAATCTTAGGGTTTACAGTAAAATAAATTTCTGTTAATGAAATCCTTGTATTCTCACCAACATGGGGGAAGTGGAAAAATGTGCACTTCTTAAAAATATACAAGGCATCCAGTATTTAAAATTAGACAACATGATGTTTAAAATGCACATTAAGATTCAGAATATTATCAATATTGATTTGTGCTTAATATAGGCTAAATATTGAAAACATCTTAAGTAGAAAAATACAGAGACTCTATGATCCAATGACATCTATTTTTATTCTTTAATATTTCTTTCAATGTGAAGGTAAAAATATTTAAAAATTTAGAAATCCTACCTATTTATCATCAATAACTATCTTAATTATATTTTAAAATTCAAGCCTGATTCGTTTTTCGCTTTAAAACTTAAAAAAAAAAAATCCTTTAAGTATACTATCCAAATTTCAGTTACTTACTATTAGCTCCTAATATAAAAATTGTTGAATGCATGAAAGCCACAGTAAATGGAATTAAGGAAGGAAAGCCCAATACCTTGTTTAACAGTGGAATTCACCCTCTGCTACTTCACAGACCCACAATTAATTCAACAATTTTGTTTGATCTTCACCTCAGTATTATAAAGTAGGCAGCATGAGTGTAGGGATCACCTTATGAAGCAAGGTATGTCTATATTTCCTAAGATACCATACTTGGGAAACAGATACAAAATTGCATTGAAATTGTTTTCTTTATTCCACGTAAGCACAGAAAAGCATGTTTGTTGCACCTGGTAATACCGGCTCAAACACAAAAACAGGAGGTAGATGGAGGCCAAGACATGTCACACTGGAGCCACTGTTCCTATAAGATGATCAGCAAATCCCACAACTTCTGCAGAACCCCATTTCCCATGCACCAATGCAGAGCTACAGGATGCCTCAGCAAGCAAAGGAAAACAATTAAAAAAAACTTTTTGCTTCTATTAAAGCCAATAGTACCTGCTCTTACTAAAGACAAAATGTGTTATTCTGCCAGTGTTCAATTTTCCATTATTTAAAGTACAAAACTCTTGTATTAGAGTCCATTTGAAGAAATACTATTGTCATCTTCTTACATATAAGGCAATTTCAAGTCACCGCTAAATTATATTTAAGAAAATATAGTATAGACCCTCAATTTTTCACATGCTTTTGCAAAACAGTAGGTACAGTTCTTACTAATGTGCTTGCAATAAATCCCACACATATTGAGAGAGCACCTTTTTCTCTAGGTTATTGTTGAAACACAGAGAGTATAATGTCCAAACATTCTCAAAACAAATAGACATGCATTTTTTACCCTAGTAGTACTCTACATCAGGATGTCTTTTTTCAGAGTTCCTGAAATGAAGAAAATCTGATCTGAAATCAGAACTCCTGTTAGAGAAATCATTTCAGAGGACTGAAAAGCCTACTTTGTTTCAACTGATAAGAAAAAAAGAATTTTAAAAGCTTAGCTTTCCATACTTACTCTCTGCTACATAGTTTTTAATCACATTTGCAAGTAAATTTATTCAAACACTGTCAGTAAAATATAGGATAAGACATAATGAAAGGATAAAAACAGAGGTCTTGAAAGACATTAAGATACCATTTAGAATAATGCTGGTTTGAATTATAGCTTTCTCAAGGTAGTGTGTAGGGTCAAATATGCCTGTTTCCTAAGTAGTAGAAACAATGCTGGTGCTAAGTCACTTCCCACCAGGCATAATGTCTGATCTTCATTATGGGACAATAGAACACACTGGTTAGGAAAGCAGTTTAGAGATTCAAACAGACATGCGGTCAAGTTTTTTGGTTTTGTCATTTATGAGCTGTTTGACTTTGGAAAATTTTACCACTCTGAGTTTATTTCTTTATTTCTAAGTGGGTATCAATAAATATTTATTTAACAAGTGATTTAAAAATTATATGAGTAATATATGCTTAAAAACTTGACCATTAATTTTTGGCTGTATTTATTAGCATTATTTTTCATTAGCCACAATTTTGGGAGGAAAGAACCTAAATGACCTTTCTAGTCAAATTTGAACTTTAGCTTTTGTTTCTTTGTTTTCTTGTCTTACTAGCAGTAAAGTCTTGGGTAATTTGTTTAAAAGTCTCTAAGAAGAGAGGCTCCTGACGGCTGTTGGTTGAGTGACTTCAGCTCAGGTCATGGTCTGGGGGGTCCTGGGAACAAGACCCACGTCGGGCTCCCTGCTTGGAGGAGAGTCTGTTTCTATCTCTCCCTCTGTGCCTCCTCATGCTCACACTCTCTCGTTCTCTATCTCAAATTAAAAAAAAAAAAATTAATGAAGTATCTAAGAAAAACCAAAGATATACAGTAGAAAAAGAAAAGTCTCTTCAGCAAAAGGTAATGGAAAACTAGATACCCATATGGAAAAAAAAATAAATTTCAACACCAGCCTCACACCACATATAAAATTAATTGGGATATTATCCCACTGTAAAGTCTAAAATACCAAAGCTTTTAGAGAAAAATACAGGAGACTATCTGAATGACTTGGACTAGACAAAAGTTTTGTAGAGCACAGAAAAACAATAACTATAAAAGAAAATGTGATAAAATACATCAAATTAAAATTTTTTGCTCATCAAAAGATGCCATTAAGAAAATAAATAGGTAAGTAACAGAATGGGAGAAAACATCTACAAAACACATATCTGATAAAGAACAGGTATCCTGGGGGCACCTGGATGGCTCAGTGGGTTAAGCCTCTGCCTTCGGCTCAGGTCATGATCTCAGGGTCCTGGGATTGAGCCCCACATTGGGCTCTCTGCTGAGCAAGGAGCCTGCTTCCCCCTTCCCCTCTGCCTGTCTCTCTGCCTACCTGTGATCTCTCTCTCTCTCTCTCTCTCTCTCTGTCAAATACATAAATTAAAAAATCTTTAAAAAAAAAAGAACAGGTATCCTGGATATAAGCTATTCTACAATTTAATAATAAAAGTCCAATAACTAATTTTTTAGATGAACAAAAATATTCGAACAGACCTTTAATAAGAAAAGATAGAGGAATGGCCAATAAGTATGTGAAAAAGTGCTCAGAATCATTAGTCACCAGGAAATGAACATTAAAACCATAATGCAATACTAATACATAAATCTACCAGAGAGACTAATATTAAAAAACAAAACAAACAAACAAACAAAAATAAAATCAAAAAACTGATAACGCCAATTTTGGTAAGGATGTGGAACAATTCCAGCTCACATATATTGTTTACAGGAAATAGAAATAGTACAGTCACTTTGAAGAAATCTCTCACAGCCATTTCATTCCTAAATATTTACACAAGTAAGATAAGAATATGTATGTTTATATAAAGATTTGTACAATAATGTCCATAGAAGCTTTACTCATGATGGCCTCAAACTGCAAATAGCATATGTGTCCATTAACAGGAAAATGAGTGGCACCTGCTGGCTCAGTAAGTAGAGCACGAGACTAAATCTCAGGGTTGTGAGTGTAAGCCCCATGTTGGGCGGGGAGTCTACTTAAAAAAAACAAAAACAGAAGAATTAGTAAATAGACTGTGATATAATGGGATAGAATACACTCTACAATAAAAAGGGGGAAATAGTAATAGATATATGAATATTTACTGTAAAATTCTTTCAACCTTATTGGTGTTTGGATATTTTCATAAAAATTGTTGAAAAAATGAAAACTTTCTGATGTTCTTTCATCTTCTGGCAAAGGGTGAATTGTATTTACTACCTAAAGAATTTTTCAGAGATAAAATGAAACAATGACATCTTAGACATATATTTTGCAAATATTTCTTCTCACTCTGCGGATGCCTATTCATTTTCTCAATGGTGTCCTTTCATGAGCAGAAGTTTTACATTTTGATGTAGTTTATCAATTCTTCCTTTTATACTGAATGAATGAGATGGTCTGCACAATGTTGATCTCCAGTAAGCGCTGGTTCTTTCATCCTTTACTTCACCCGCGTTCCCCTTCAGAGTCACAGGAAGCTCCTTTCAGAGGAGTCTAGAATCCACTCAGGTTCTCTAACCTGACTTTCAACTCCTCATCCCCCTGTACTGGTTGGCAGTCACTTGCCAGAGTTTCTTCTGAAGGGTACACTTGACATCACCCAGTGACACACTTCCTTTTCCCTTACTTCCCTCAGAACACACGGAGCTCATCAGTAGATCCATGTGGACATGCAGCCAATTTTGGTCCCCAGCCTCTTGTCTCTCAAAAGGGAGAAGGAGAAGACAAAAAGAAAGAGAACAGAAGAATGCAGCAGGTCAACTGAGAGTCTCCTGAATGGTTGGGAGTTAATGTCAAATGCTATGGCAAGTCAAGGAGAATTAGGACAGAAAAAAATGCCTTTGAATTTTGAGAATTCTGAATAGGGACCTCAGAAAGATCACCTTCAGGAAAATGGTTGGAACATCAGAGGTTTGGTCTTATTTCTATTCTGGGCTTATCAGTAGCTCAAATTCAACAAACTTTCCAGCTACCGCTCCTGCAACATGAAGGTCCTGTCTATTTTACTTTAGTTTCTCACATTCTTAAGCAGAAATTGTTACCTCTCAATGTTCCTTATCTTCCTAAGCACAGGCAGTCACAAGCCTACAAAGGCCCAGTGAACACAAATGATTCCAGGCATTCGGCACCCTCACTGCCAGGAACCCCAGCAGTTTGTTGGCCCTGGAAAGCACTCTATTGCTGTTTTCATTTTTCAGGTGTCTATATTTTGTCCTTTGCAAGGAGTAAGCTCCAATGGCTTCACCAACTTACTGAGGCTTATCTTTTTTACCTAATGCCTTTTAATGCTTCATCCTCAAGGGGCAAAAAGAAGTCATTTGGAGCCAATGAAAAGACTTTGAAAACACAAATATTAACCTAAGGATCTTAGAGAGTCCTTCCCATAGATCACCTATTTTGAGGCAAAAAAAAAATTATCTCAAGGATCTTTAGGTTAAAAACTATGAGGTAACTGGCACTGGAAACTGGATATCTCCTTCCTAAATGACCTGACTTAAGGGATCCTCTCTTGTTTTCTGGTACCCAAGGAATCTCATATTATGTGCAACAACTTCAGCTGAAACTAGAGCTATCCAAGAGAATTATGTTTACACTCAATGAGCAATTTTTGATGTTCAAGACTATTATAGTTTGCATGGAGCCTATAAAAGAAAAATGCCACATGCCTTTTTCCTCAAGACTTGGGTACTTTAAACAATTAAAAACAACTCAAAATGCAAATTACGCAAGTATTATTGGGTAGTGCATGTATGGACAGAAAAAGATAGAGGGGGCTGAAGTATATTTCCTTAGTTCTTCAAGCTTCCTAGAAAAGGAGAAGGAAGAACTCTTTGAGGATGTGTAGAGTTGGGGCATCTGGGTGGCTCTGTTGGTTAAGCATTCAACTTTGGGTTTCCACTGGAGTTGTGATTTCAGGGTTGTGGGATCAAGCCCTCCACCAAACCCCTCATTGAGCCCCACAACAAACCCCTCATTTAGCCCCTCACTGAAACCCATCATTGAGCCCCTCGTCAGGCTCCATGCTCAGTCTCTCTCCCCACTTACATACTCTCTTTCTAAAATAAATCTCTAAAATAAATCTCAAAGAAGAAGAAAGAAGAAGAAGAAGAAGGAGAAGAAGGAGAAGAAGAAGAAGAAGAAGAAGAAGAAGGGAGAAGGAGAAGGAGAAGAAGAAGGGAGAAGGAGAAGAAGAAGAAGAAGGAGAAGGAGAAGAAGAAGAAGAAGAAGAAGAAGAAGAAGAAGAAGAAGAAGAAGAAGAAGAAGGAGAAGGAGAAGGAGAAGGAGAAGGAGAAGGAGAAGGAGAAGGAGAAGGAGAAGGAGAAGGAGAAGGAGAAGGAGAAGGAGAAGGAGAAGAAGAAGGAGAAGAAGAAGGAGAAGAAGGAGAAGAAGAAGAAGGAGAAGAAGAATGAGTAGGACTTATGAAAAGTAACCTGGACACTCAGGAAAGAAATTTTAGAGATTTAGGATTACTCTAGACCCAGAACATATTTTTTTTTCCCAAAAACAAGTCTTTAACTCTTTGTAGTAGCTATTCTTAGTTTTTTGGGAGAAAGGGATTTTCTTATATTGTCCAATAATAGATTCACTAGGTATCCTTAGGGGAAATAGTCCATAAGATAAGGCACATGCAGGAAAGATCTGGTACTTGTAGAAGAAAAATAAAAGAAGTTTGGCATTAAACTTCATTATTATTATGCACTACATACATGATGCAAAGACCATCTGTAGGATAAGTTGTGGAAGTGGCTACTGTGGAGAACCTTTTTCTGAAGTATTTCAAGTAGAGTCCATTTCCTACATCACAAGGGCAAAGTGTATAGTTTAATTCCTTACTGCTAGGGTGAATAAGTTTAGAGCCAAGGGGGAGATGGAACAGCTTACACCTTAATGAGTTCACTTAGTACATGGGGTGGGAAAAAAACAAAACAAAACTGTCCACTAGTAACAGAATAATTAGACATTGCATAGAAAACGATCCAATAGTGTAGCGAAGTTTCCATGACTTGCTCATAGAAGCCAAATGAGATTTACGGAGTTAAGACCTGATAAGAATTATGTTGTCTAGATTCACACCAGCTACCACGTTCTCTCTTTATTACCTTATTTTAGTTAATATTCTTCAGGAGGCTTCATGCCTCATAACATTCTTTGAATATGAAACATAATTTTCCGTATTTGTGAATGTATTTGTGCCATAAAATTCATTCAATATATTTTTATCATTACTGGAAGGATTAATATCAGGCGTCATCTCTGCCCTTACTTTTTGCATCAATAATTCCTTCCTTCGGTCTATTAAAACCACAGTCCTCATAACACCCTTCTTCAATAATGTTTCATCACACTGTCAATTGTACTTTGTTATTGTTGAAATTACTACCCAATTAACATGCTCAAAACCACTCTCAGCCTTTATCTATTGCTATTAATTACTCTCTTCATGTGTTTACCCCAGAGGAAACAAAAGATACAACAAATGCAAAAAATATCATTAGTGATATGTTTACCCTTAAAAAAATTTATTGCCCTAGGGGTGCCTGGGTGGCTCAGTGGGTTAAAAAGCCTCTGCCTTCTGCTCAGGTCATGATCTCAGGGTCCTGGGATTGAGCACCGCATCAGGCTCTCTGCTCAGCAGGGAGCCTGCTTCCCCTTCCTTCTCTCTCTGCCTGCCTCTCTGCCTACTTGTGAACTCTGTCTGTCAAATAAATGAATGAAAATATTAAACAACAACAACAAAAATTTATTGTGCTACTCAAATCAAGTTCATCCTTTTTCAAAAAATATTTTCTTTAGCTCTTGTTTTTTTGTATTTTTTTATTGTTACATTAGTCACCATACAGTAAATCAAGTTCATCCTTAACTAAGATCCTTACCTAATACCTAAATAGTTACCCTTCCTATTTCCTCACCATGCTTATTAATACATAATATTCTGTGTGATGGCATTGTCTAAAAATACTTGTTCCATGAGTTCTACGTTATGGAGCCTTTGGCTCAGAGGAACATTCCATTGCTTTTGCTTTCATCAGCATGGTGATCTCTAACATCAAGAGGTAGTTTTCCCAAACTTAGTCACACTGGTGGAGGTCATCCCACTTGACAGAAAGGTGGCACATTTGTTTCTGAATTGAGCGTGCAGAGAAAATATCACTAAGAATACTCAGTTTTGAAACAAACAGATGAAGGAACGCATGCCTATACAATGTGAATTACAGCTCAAAACCTCTTTCCATAAATACTCAGAATCGCCAGATAGAATTTGTTTCTGTCTTGCTCCCTAGTTTTTCTCCTAAGAATTCTTAGCTTCCATACTTACAATTTGATTCAGACATCCTCATGTTTAATCAGGGCTGGGCTTACCTATTAGTCTCTATTAGCATAAAAAGAACACAATGAAAGAGCCAGCTGAAAAGTGAGAGAGTAGGAGTCCTACAAAAGGGCGTATTCAGGAGCTTTGCTTTTTGCTTCTTGTCAGTGGTTTAGCCTACATCAAAATCACTTGCAGAACTTGTGAAATCACGATTTCTGGATCCCATCCCCAGGGTTTCTAATTCAGTAGATCTGATGTGGGTCATGAGAAATGCATTTCTAACAAGTTCCCAGGTGATGCTGAGGCTGCCCAGACCACACCTTGAGGACCGTTGATAAATTCATCTTTCCCAGTGGTTAAGCTGACACCTCCATATTCCATGGGATTACCCCCTCCATTATCCATCTCTCTACAGACTTCTTGATCTCACAGTTTCTCCCACGTGTATCTTCAGATCCTGTTCATCCCTCTACTGGGCCCCGCAGTTCCACTCATTCTCAACCCAGGTGAAACAACATCTCCCCTGTGAAGCTTCCTCTATACTACTTTTCTTTATCAGCCTCTAATAATTTGACCTATCTCCATCTCAGGACGCTTAAACATCTATCTTTCCCACTAGACCAAGCTTTTGAAGACAGGAACCTAGACTCCTTCACTTTGTATTCCCAGAAGATAGCCTTGGACCTAGTTACAAAGCTAGTACTTATATATATTAGCTACATGTAATTTCATTGGCTGCCAGGGGAAAGGAACTCCATTTAAGTAAGTTGCTTCATCCAGCTGGATGTTGTCAGTTAATTTTCAAAATGGTAGAAGGAAAGGAAGGTGAGGAGCTATGTTCACACCCTTCAAAGAAGCACAGGCAGGAAATGGGGAAGCCAGGTTGGGGACTTGGTTTGTCTGACTCCAGAAACTACAGGTTTATATGCTGACTCCCCATTATAGTTATTCCAGGATAGGATAAAGACTAGAACTTTGTACTTGTGATCCCCAGTCTATTGTCTTTCATCTCTGCCTTGCTGCCCCACTCAGCTAACACTGTTGTTCTTTGAAGTTCATCCAAGGGGTCCAGTCAGTGTGACTCTGGGAAATAGAATTTTTATCAGATTTTTCCTCTCAGCACTCTAAATCTCATTTGGCTTCTGTGAGCTACTCACTAATCTTCACTGCCCCACTTAATTGTTAGTTTGGGATGGAACCTGAACTCCTTTTGGCCTTGTCTAGCTCTACTTCTGCAATTAGTAAACATCTAGGGTATCCTCATGATTTGTTACAGAAAGTAATACAAGGTTTCTATAGGAGTCAGAGTTTGGCTTGAAGTAGTTCTGAAATTCACCACTTGGGATACACTATTGTGTGTCAGATGATATAACACAGAGATGTTTACAACTCCAAATATGTAGCACCTCAGCCTCGTTGGACTCTCCGCTCTGCCACTTTGTAGCTGTGTGACTTCCATATGTTACTACTTCAGCGTCTTGTGCCCTTGTCAATAAAACAGGGAAATAACAGTACCTGATCCATACAGTTGTCACAGCATTAAATGAGTTCATACATGCAAAGTACTTAAAAGAGTAACTGGCATATAATAATCACAATATAAGAGTGTGTTAAATAAAACTAATATGTGCAAAAATCCCAGGCCAAGAAGAGTAGAGGAGGCCTGCAGCACCAATATCCAGGCTAAACTATTTGCTTATTTGTTGCATTTTGTTTTTGAAGTCTGATCTGGGTATTATTTGCTAAGATTCTACAGTTGATTGACAGTGTTTTTAAAATAATATTTGTAATACGGAATTAATGTTTTGGTTTCTTACATAAGTTAATGAATTGCTAAGTATACTTAATAAGGAGAAGACATCACCTCTCTCATTATTATAAAAGTATCCAAAACCATGCTATTTCCCACATCAGACCAAATAATATGCTGTCTGCTTTGTAATGGGAAGTATAAAAAATTGGGGACCCAAAGGGTCAGGTAGCCATGAACGAGGTTAGTAGCCCGAAATACTGAAGTACAGGGCAGTGATAACAGATGTAGACTAGGCAGCATGTGAATTTCTCAGGCAGTTCCACCAGCCGCAGCATCAGCCCTTTCTATTATTAAGTAGAATTGCAGATCACTGGCAACGAGACCCTGGATTCCAGCCAGCCCAGCAACACTGAAGCCACACTCCTCCTAGCTCTGCTCTGCAGGGTGAGATGTTTGTGGATGATAAATGGTAGCAGGAAACAAGGCAGGAGCTGCATTAAGTTGAGCAAACTCAAACCTGGCAGGCAGATGAAATGTACTAAGCACATAGTAAACACAACATCAGGCCACTGGGAAACAGTGGAAATTGCCACCAGAAAGGGTAGCCTATGAAGCAAGATGGTCACATATCATATGTGGCAACAGGCTGGTGTGAAAGGTTCTGCTGATCACTCATCTCCCTAGGTCTCTTGCCTACCTGCAAGCAGGGTGAGCAGTTTTCAATAGGCTCATGTGACAATAATCAATGTAATACAAGACTAACAAACATAATGTGTGTTGAGTGCCAGTTTGCACTTTTCAAGTGCTGATTTTCTGTTTGCTATTTCAATATATTAATAGAAGGAAGCTGATGCAAAGCTATTTTTTTGCATTTTTATTAATTCTCATACTCAAACATGGAGCAGATGCTATATACCAATTGGACTTTTATGAGGAATAAATGAGATAATTTAAGTGAAAAAGATCTGTCAAGATGTTAGACTCATAGCAGGTGCTTTATATGTAATACTCTTCTTACTCTTTGATAATCTCCTTTGTTCTGAAATTTCCTGCTTCCTTTTATTTTTTTTTTTTAAGATTTTATTTATTTATTTGAGAGAGAAAATGAGAGAGAGCATGAGAAGGGAGAAGAGGAAGAAGCAGACTCCCTGCAGAGCCAGGAGCCCAGTGCAGGACTGGATCCTGGACTCGGAAATCACGACCTGAGCCCAACGCAGTTGCTTAACCAACCAAGTCACCCAGGCGTCCCTGAAATTGCCTACTTCTAGAATTAACATTGCTACTCTAACATTCTTTTGATTATGGTTATTGTGGCATGTTTTCCCCCATTCCTTAACTTTTGAACTAAGTCTTTGTATTTAAAATAGGTTTCTTATAGACACATATATTAAAATCTTGTGTGTCTGTGTATGTGTGTGTTTAATCCCCTCTCAGAACCTGTCTTTTAACTGGTCTGCTTAGATCATTAGCCACTGAAGTAATTATTGCTTAATGTTGGGTTAGTATCTATCTGCCTTTTCTGTTTGTTACATTTGTTCTTTGTATCTCTCTGCCCACCCCACCCCTCTTTATTTATGCCTCCTCTGGTCTTGAAAAAGCATCTGAGTGCTTGTTTTAGACAAATTAACTCATGATTATGAGCCTTGAGACTGATGTACAGAACCACATTCCCTTATCCTCAATTTCATAATTCAAAAAGCTATAAAAATCAAGCTCTTAAAAACTCATTTTACAGCAAAACTTGACCCAATCTGAACTTACTTGGGTCCAAAACTTGACTCAAACTGACATTGCTATCCCATTCAGTGTGAATATTCATGTTCTGCTAGAGAAAAAATTTTGTAATCGTTCTTACTTTAGTGCAGCCCAATCGCCTTAGTGGTATTTTTTATGTACCATATTTCTTCCAAAAGCCTGAAAAATCTGAAATACGGAAATACTTCTGGGTTCAAAGGGATTGTGGTCCTGTATAAGTATTTATAACCTTTCCCCCTTGGACCTTGCCTGCTAGCTTTTTGTTCTGCCGATTAGGGTTATAAGTGGAGCTGAAGAGCTCAAAATAAGAAATAGAAGTAACTATACCAGGAAGAGGAAAAACTAAAACAAATCCAAAAGTTGGAGAAGAGGGTGTGAGAGAGAAAGGTTGGAGATTTGAGAGAATACAGGAGATGAGTTTTGGAGGGAGCAGATGTCAGGATGAATAGCTGTTGGGCACACAACCAGGTAAATAACATTTTTGGGAATTCCTTCTGGGTGGTTATACTATGCAGAAACTTTAGGATAAGCTCATGTTGCTTTAAAGGGTTAGTGAAAAGCAATTTCTATTTTTAGGGTGTTTTTTTTCCTTCCTTTTTTAAATGGACTTGGACCTAACTCAGACAAGTTCTATTCGGCATATCCTTCTAAGCTATATTCTTCTTGAACACCTAGGACTCAATCAATCAATCTCTTGCACAGAATTGTTGCTTAACGAATGTCTTTAGATTATATTATAATAACCCTTATTGCATGAATGTAGTGTGGCATTATTTAGTATAAGAACAATACACAATACAGAAAGAGGGTAAGATTAGGGACTGAAAGTCTTGTAACTTAGCTCCAAGTTCTGCCTTTGCTATTAAAAAGCTGTATAATGGGGAGGACTTTGTTTGGTTATTGGATCTCAAGTGTAGAGAACTGGGTTAATTATTGCTAAAAGTTCATAGCACATGTCATGATGAGTGCTATAATGCTATTTATTTATTTATTCATTTATTCCCTCCTTTTTAGCCCTGACCATCTTTTATCCAAACCCCCCCACCTCATACTCTATTATGCTTGATGTATGACCTGAACTATGCATGTAAAATATAGAATAATGTTGTATGTTCATCTATTCTTCATTTATATGGCGAGTGTTTATGATGTAGTTTATATTTTATCTGAGGTTTTTTTCTATTTCTTTTTTTAACTCATTATTTTCTAGATGAACCATGTGGTTATATGAACATATAGGATATTAAGGGTTTTAAAAATTATCTCCTCGGGTGCCTGGGTGGCTCAGTTACTTAAGCATCTGACACTCAGTTTTGGATCAGGTCATGATCTCAGGGTTGTGAGATCAATCCCCGTGTCGGGCTCTATGATGGGCATGGAGGCTGCTTAAGATTCTCTCCCAGGGTGCCTGGGTGTCTCAGTCCATTAAGCATCTGCCTTCACCTCAAGTCATGATCTCAGGGTCTTGGAATCGAGCCCTGTGTTGGGCTCTGTGCTCAGGGGGGAGTCTGCTTGTCCCTCTGCTCCTCACCCCACTTGTACTCTCCCTCTCTCTCTCTCAGATAAATACAATCTTAAAAAAAAAAAATAAAAAAGATTCTCTTTCTTACTCTCTCTAAACATATAACTATATTGGGAAAAAATGTTCAGTTTTTTTTACTGGTCTCAATTTCTAGTAAAAAGTTTGAAACTGGGACGCCTGGGTGGCTCAGTTGGTTAAGCCACTGTGGTGGAGCCAAGTTCTGCTGTGTAACCAACATCGTATGGCAGTCTTATAAATACTTCTTTCTGATGATAACCTCTCCAGAAAGGCTAATCAGGTTTACACTGCTATCAGCAGAGCCCAAATGAGCCCAGCTTCCCACATCCTTACCAATCTTGGTAGTTATTCACTTTTCCAGTTTTTGCCAATTTGATACAAAATGCCTTCTCATTGTTTTAATTTGCACTTTTTCCCAGTTTCTAGTGAATTTACACACCTTTTATTTGCTCATCCTTTTGGGCTTCTCTTTCTGCACTTTTCCTTTCTGAATACTTCACCCATTTTTCTCTTGGGGTCATTGGGATTGTTCTTGATTTGAAGGAGTTCCTAGTATATTCAAGATAACAATTCCCTTTATCAATTTTAGATGCTGAATATACCTACTTTCAAGTTAACCTGCCTACCTTTATTTTAGTTTTGGGTATAACATCCTTCTTTGACCAGAAAATCTTAATCTTTTTGCATATGTTTTGTAGTCTTGGTTATGTTTTTTGAGTCATGTATAAGTCATACTTTTGTAACAGTAAATCAAGATTATAAACTAGGCATTTAATAATTCTCAATATTGGTATCCTCATTTGGAAAATCTAAGTTTGGGCTACATGCTTGTTAATCAGTGTTTCAAAGTTAAATTTCTAGAAAACTCTGTAGAATTTTATTATTAATCAGACCTGAGAATGTAGTTAAATGAAATAATATGGGTAAAGCATCTTTAATTCCTGGCCCACAGGAGGTATCATACTAAGTAGCTGTTACCATTATTACTATTAGGAGAGGTATTATTGGCCAGAAGGGCCAAAGAAAGAAGGAACAGTATGGGCTCATGAAAAATGATGGGCGTGATTTAGAGATGGCCATTTAATTTGTATTTGTTTATCTTATACAATGAAATGCTGATAAAATGAAATGTACTTATTTTCTCTTTAAAGATTTCTAAGTGAAAGATGCCACAAAATCCAAATGGCATCACTACAGAGCCAAATACTTAATGACAGCTAGATTGACAGCACAGTGGTCATCTTATATCGTCAATAAGCAGATCAAAGGATTCAGGGAGCCATCGATGTTTTCAACTTGATTCGTGGTGACCCTTTGGTGGGCAATCTGACATTTATCAGCCTCTTCGATGTGTGGTAGAAGACTTCAGATTATTCCATGGTTCTGAATGAAAACTTAAAATTTTATTTTATTTTTGTCAGAAATACCCTGCGATGGCCTACAGAGGGCCAGATACAAATGACTGTCTTGTGTACAAAAAGAAAATTTTTCTCAGTGGGATATAGAAAGTGTGACTCTATGAGTTGTTACATATGCACCATAAACTTCAAGTATCCCCAGTCCTCACTTCTTTCCCATTCCTGAAAACATAATTAATTCTGCCCAGCAGATAACCTATTTTCCTGAAGAGAGATGTGGTGCTCCTATAAAGCTCATTACCAGTATTACTCATTTAGCAGGCTAACATTTACTGGCAGGCATCATGGGATCTCTCTCTGTTCCCCCAGATACCTAACACTCCAATCCTCATACCCAGTAGACAGTTAAAAAATGTTTGCTGACTTATCGATGATCTATGCTCTGTACTGTGGCAGTTTAACTACAGTCAAGTTCACGTTATTGTAATAGGGATGCTAGGAACACCGAGGGAGTGATGAACTTCTGGATGGAGTGAACAAAGAAAACCCCCGGTGCCCTGTTTGGCTGTTTGCAGTAAAAACGAGTTTTCTCTTGTCTCTACATCAGTATCCACATGTACACACCTGCGCCTTATGATGATGTTACAAGTGTGTTTTATTTCCTAAGTTTCTACCTGTGATGGGTGGTATACAAGGAGTGTGGGGAGATGCCCTGAACCCCCACATTCCCAAGATGTTATTGACGGTTGGCTCTTCCCATTTTCCGGATCCGTCTGACCTTCACATAAAATCCGCAGCTGCTGACTGCGGGGCCTGTCAGTGTCACCCACCCTGCCTCTTCATCACACAGTCAGCAGGACTTTTTTGCTCAATCAAACTTACCCTGATTCGGATTGTTCCATTGGAGTGGCCTGGCTGCTGCGGCTCCTATTTCCCAGCGATTAACATAGACATTACAGTGCTCCAACCACTTGAAGACTGCAGCAACATAGTCATGCTGGACGGCAGCCACTTCGGGGAGATCTCAGACAGATGGCTGTTTGCAGAGGGCAGAGAATTTAACAGCAGTGCCTCTCCACACTGTGATGATGGATTTCCACCTCAAAGGAAGTAATGGGCGTTAATCCCCTTGAGATTTCAGGATACTCATTCTCTGCCTTTCTGCCCGTATCCCATTCCTCAGCCTTGCAAACAGCAAGCAGATGCCAGCGTTTTACAGGCCTGAGAGGAGGGCGCTCCTACCATTACCGAAAAGCTCTGTATATATCCTGGGAGAAGGAGCCTGTCTCCAGGCAGACCCCCAGCTCTGGCAGATACCAGGTTTGTGATCCTAGAATCATATAACTTGGCTGAACTCCTTGTTTTTGGTTTTTTTTTTTTTTTTAATCTGTAAAATGGAGATGATTAATTTAACTCACCAAGTTTTGCAGATGACTGAATGAGATGTTATATGGATTGCACAGAGCAGATTCCTGGCACTCAGTAGATGTTCAGTAAATATGGGCTGCAGCAGGGAGCCATGCTGGGACAATGGCATGTTGCCTCTTCTACGTTTTTTTTTGTTTTTTTTTTAAATTTCCTTTTCCTCCTTATTTATCAATGACTCCCTCTCCCAGTAATTTATGGGTGTAATTCTTCCATATCAAATAGACCTTCCTTTTAGACTTTTTTCCTTTTTAAGTGAAATTATAATATACTATAAACTTAAAAAAGCACCTAAATCCTAAATTATAGCTTGATGAACTTTCACAAAGTGAAAAACCTGTGAAACCAACACCCAAATCTAAAAGAGACCATTAGGAGCACCTCCAGAAGCCCATTTCTGCTCCCTTCCAGGTTCTACAACATTCTTAAAGTGCAATCGCAAGCTGGAAAATACTTAACAACTTCAAAATATCTTGAGAAACTTTGTACCCAGGGACAAGTAATATATGACATGTCAAATGAATGTTTTTCCAGAAGAAAATCTAGAGCCATAATTTCCCCAACCTGTTTCTACCTCTGCCTTACTACTCATGGTCAGCAGTGTTTCAACAGTTGCCCTGAGGACTTCCACTCCAAAGAGTTCTTTTCTGACTTTTCAGAGTCCATATTCTTGGCTGTTTTCATTTTTTTCCCCTTCTTTTCTTCCTTTCTTTCTTCCTTCCTTTCTCTTCCTTTCTTTCTCTTCTTCTTTCTTTCTTTCATTCTTCCTTTTTTTAAAAAAAATATTTTATTTATTTATTTGACAGAGAGAGAAAACACAAGCAGGGAAAGCTGTGGACAGAGGGAGAAGTAGGCTCCCAGCTGAGCAGGTAGCCTGATGCGGGACTCGATCCCATGAGTCTGGGATCAGGACCTGAGCCAAAGGCAGCCACTTAACTGACTAAGCCCCCAAGAGTCCCTCTTGCATGTTTTTAAAAGATAAATCTCTGGTGCCTGGGTGGCTCAGTTGGTTACACATCTGCCTTCTGCTCAGGTTATGATCCCAGGGTCCTGGGATCCAGTCCCGGCATCAGGCTCCTTGCTCAGTGGGGAGACTGCTTCTCCCTTTGCCCCACCCAACACTCATGCTTGTGAGCATGCTCTCTCTCAAAATAAAT
This sequence comes from Meles meles, assembly GCF_922984935.1. Classification (NCBI taxonomy): domain Eukaryota; kingdom Metazoa; phylum Chordata; class Mammalia; order Carnivora; family Mustelidae; genus Meles; species Meles meles. The sequence continues at coordinate 64,568,513 of NC_060069.1, forward strand.
AAAATCTTTTAAAAATTAAATAAATAAAAAATATGACTCTCTCTTCCATCTTTCTACAAGCAATTCCATAAATGGCATCTTAGTAATGGGAAATTAATCCTTCAAGAGGCAATATAACCCACTGCTGGCCAAAAATGTTGGCTTAATGGCATTCATTAGAGATGTATTGTGATGTGACACTGTTAAATATTTCAGAAAAAAATTGAAGAATCTCTAACAATCAGGATTAATTTTGAAAACAACTCTAAGATTTTTATGTGGTGTAATCTTGTTTTGGTGCAACCCTAGTAATTCAGCTCTATCTGCGGCATACTCAGTAAGAATGACTGAAAAATTTAAATTTTAATTATTACTACAAGGCATACATAATTACCAGTGTGCTATCAAGTAAAGGTACATCAGAAGATAAGTTTGAATGTTCTAAAATTAGCATATCAATTATTTGCATGTACATGAAGATTTAAAGTACTCCAAAATTAGATATTACCTTAATAATCATGCTTACAGTATTGTTTTTTTTCTGTAAAATGCATTTTCTACTTCATGAAGGAAAAGATACATAAATTTACAAAAAATTCCCTATTTGACTTAGTGCAAATTATATACTATTCAAATCTGAATTAAGGAGGATTTATTATTTAACTGACCTAAAAAAAGAGAAATATGAGAACTATGTGTCATTAGAAGGGAAGGCAGAAAAATGGAAGTAATTCCAGACCTATTTTAATCAAGGATTTCCAAGACATGATCTCAGACAAGTATATGAAGATAATGTGTCCAAATCATATAAGCCTTGAATCTCCTTGTTCCTGTATTTATAGCTTTTGAAAAGCTGTATGTTCGTGTGTCCTTCTCACCTTGCAATTCTGGAATCTTCTAGATTGTTTCACACCACTGTAACAAACATATGTTAAATTTCAACTCAGCCCCAGAGCAAAACCCTATGTAAAGCAAAGTGAATAAACAAAGGGAGATGCTTTATCAGGGTTGAGGAGCGACATGAGCTACCCACCTGACTGCCAGGGAGTGCTTGAATTAAAGGAGACCTATTATTCTAAGTGAAAATCAACCAAGCATTCATCAAGAAACCTAGAGAAAATGGAGCATCAGAAATTTGTCAAAGGTGGCAGAGATCTCTACCACCTACCTATTAGCCATCTGCAGGACACCAAGCAATGGAGCCTATAGAAGTAAGAGAAAAGCAGTAGGGGAGCCTCCCCTCAGACTTGTGCCCTCTAATCCAGACTGGAATTCTCACTCCCATATCTGCCTGCAGGCATTGTTCTGAAAGAGAATATTCAAAGACCCATCACCACAAAGAGCTGGCAATTGCCCTTTCCAGAAACTCCTTCACCTGGACACTCTTCTTTGCAAGTGACTGAAACCCAATTCAAACTACCATATGCAAAAAGGAAATAAATTATTTCGGGTAACTAAAATTAAGAGAAGAGCTGGACTCAGAGATCAGGAACCAGAAATGTGATGACGACTGATCTTAATCTTTTTCCTAATCTCTCTGTCAATCTCTCTCATGCCCACTCTCTTTCTCTTCCTCTCCATCTCTCTCTCCCTGCTTTTCTCTGCATACAGATTTATTCTCTTAGATCTGCTTTATCCACAAGGCTAGAAACTTCATGGTTGGCGGTTCCCAGGTATACGTTTTCACCTGAATGCTGTGAAGAACTGTATTCTCAAAAAAAAAGAACTGTATTCTCTTGGTTTCCATCACATTGCTTCCAAGATTATTATATTTTGTAGAACAGCCAATTTAAAATTAAAATACATATATATGTATTCATATATATGTATTCTTAGAAGACCAAGAAAGAATTTCTATCATGTTGCTTTCTCCAGAAGAGGAAAAACAAAAGAAAACTTTCTTCTACCAACACCATCATTTCATTAAACAAGGGATGTTTTTAATTCACAAAAGGGGAGAGTTTTGCAATCTCAAAATAAAGGATACCATTTTAAAATTGAATACGTTTAGCTTTATGAAAACTTTATTACAGTGCCCTTACTTTGTTTCCATTTGACCCATGAACGCATAATCACTGACCAACATCAGTCCTTGGAAATCACTGCTCAGAGACACAAAGAGATAGAGACTGCAGCTGCGAGGACCTGCACTGTGCACGTATTTCTCTCTCCACAATCTTACTTTAAGTTTCTTGTCCTCACCGTGGCCCAGTCTTCTCAACTCATTAGCTACCAGAGAACAGAGCCAAGAGAAGTTCATCAAAAGAAAGAAATCAAGGGGAAAAACAGGGGCAATGTTTGGGTAAAGAGATAAACTCAGTGATAAAATCAGTTATGGGAAAGAATGAAGCTCCAAGGAGATCAGGATATGACACCCCAACATAGGCCATTTTCACAGTTTTATTTTGAACTGAAGGCAGTTGAGTTCCTGAATTCACTCGTTTGCCTAAAAGTAGAGCTTTCAAAAGAATTAAATTGTCGTAAATCCCTTGCCCTGAAGGTCATAGAAATGGCAGGTGCCGAGAGGCCTCTCTGACTCCCCTTTGTCCCCTGAAGCAGGACAGAACACCCTCACGGGGTCCCTCCCTAAAGGTGCCCTCCCTAGCCTCAGAGGAAAGGAGTAGCTATTTCCAAAGTTGGAAGAAGTCCAGAGGAATCCAAAGGAACAAGCCCTGCTGTTATCCCCGGTGCATTGCCATTACCTTTTGCCCTCTCACGGTTTTCCATGACTTTCCACTCTTCATCAAATCTGGAATAAAAATGCTCAGGCTATCCATTTCTTCAGGTCTTAATTTCCTCATGAAGGCTCCGGTGCCACGTAAACTTACATTAAATAAATGTGTTGCTTTTCTCCTGCTAATCTGTCTTTGTCAGTTTAATTTGCAGACCCAGCCTGGGACCATAAGAGGAAAATGTATTCCTCCCTACATGTGCTTCATCTCTTTCTGGAGTACTACTTTGAATCCTTTCTTGTCTTTGAATCTGTTGAACAATGTAAAAACACAGACCACACCCTTAGATCTTGGCATTTAGCCCTACTTAAAGGATACAAAATTACTTCTGAATTCCAAATATTCATGTAAGGATACATATGCTAATTTGCTGGTATTGTTTTCTAATTGCATTTTACCCATCCCTATATATATTCATAAGCATAATGAGGTCTTTAAACTGAGTTTTTCTCCGGCTGCTTAAGAGCATAACCCAAACTGCTGTACTGAAATAGATTCAGTCATTCAACAACAAGCCAAGCTTTCAAATTAGCATTTGCATTAGTGAATGACTCAGATATAATATAAAATTAATCCTTTACAAATTTATACAGGCTTCCTCAAACTGTTACTGTAATAGATTTCCTATTGAAAGTGCATTTAATTACATCTTTTTTTTTTTTTTAAGATTTTATTTATTTGACAGACAGAAATCACAAGTAGGCAGAGAGGCAGGCAGAGAAAGAGGAGGAAGCAGGCTCCGTGCTGGGCAGAGAGCCCGATGTGGGGCTCGATCCCAGGACCCTGGGATCATGACCTGAGCTGAAGGCAGAGGCTTAACCCACTGAGCCACCCAGGTGCCCCTACATTTAATTACATCTTTTAGGAAGAGCAGTCCAACAAGACCTAGACATCAGTGTTTAAAGAATTATGTAAAATTCCATTTCTAATGAGAAAAAAAATTAAAAAGTAAAAATAAAACAATACTAAAATCATTTACATAATTTCCAATCTTTAAAAAGAGCTAGTACAAATTCCCATCAATCACTTGGAGTCATTTTTGGCAAGAAAGAAAATTTGTCCTTCCAAGGCAATGCAGTTTTTGCTTAAACCTCAAGTTAAATTTTTTCTCTTTGACCAAAAAAATCACATCATATTCATTTTACTTCCTCAAGCATTTATTACAGAGAGAATCAATTAACAGTAAAGTTAATTACAAACTATAAAGTTGCTAATTGAGACAAATTACACATGATGGCTTTGCAATTTGGATAAATGACAGGTTCAGATGGATGTGTGACCTACGAACTTATGTTATCCAAGATATTTGTCTTCTTAACAGAAATTTCAAAAAGACATGTGCATTAAAATACCAGAGGAACAGAAGTTAACATAACAATATATTACAGCACAAAATTCAGTAACAGGCGTTCTCTAACCTAGAGGCTTTATTCTTTCAAGTTTTAGGAGCAAGCCATTGAACACTGTTAAACTCTTCATATACAATCTAGTGACACACACACTGAGCGTTGAGTTATAGTGAGAATCAAGGTTTATTGTTTGAATGGTTTCTATTATGCTTGCTATTTACCAGTTTTTATTATGTTAGCCGTCAATCATTTGCTCTAGCCCATAACTATGCAAATAGTTTAAATAAAATACTGAAAAACAATAAAGCCTTTGGAGTTTTTTCTTTTTTTTTTTTCAATAATTTTTTTTTTCAATTTATTTGGGAGAGAGTGTTTGCACACTGGGGGGAGGGACAAAAAGAGGGAGACAAGATGACTCCCCACTGAGTGAGAAGCCCAACCTAGGACTGGATCCCAGGACCCAGAGATCATGACCTGAGCGAAATCAAGAGTGGGACACTTACATGACTAAACCACCCAGGCATCCCTGGAGATTTTTTCTTTGTGAAAACTACCTTTTCCCATTCTCCCAGTAAGAAGTGATACCTATTCATGCTAGAAACCTAAATGAGTAAGAAGAAAAACAACACAACAATCACCGAAAATGCGACGTTCAAAGAGATTGGTCCAGTTTGTAGTCCTTTTAGAATGGAAGAGATTGATGCCTTTCACTGTGAAGAGATTGATGCCTTTCTGTCTACCTAGTATATTTGCATTTTTGGAAGTTTTTACTTGCAAAAGAATAGTATCATACTATATACATAACTTTGTAAACTAGTTGTATAACATAAAGATATATTGGTAACACATTTCCTTGCTTAAATTCAAAAAGATATTTTTTTACTACTGCTTATATATATATATATTGTGTTATTGAATATATGTTTTAATTAAGACCCCATTTTTATGACATTTGGAAGTTTTCTATTTTGAAACTATAAACAGCATGATGGCCATCATCCTTTTAGCAAATATTTGCTTATATTTAGGACTATTTTTCAGCTTTTCTTTCTTACATTCCAAAATAAATTCATATGCACTTTTATTGGTTTGGTCCTATCTTTAAAAATTATGGTATTGAGGTTAATATACACATGTACACACACACAGACACACAATCCATATTGTATAGGATCTAAACTATACTTTGGAATATTTGGCTACTTTAATTAAAGGTAATTCTCAATTCTGTGCTTCCTAGTCTGAATATGAAGTTGCAGAGGAAAAGAAAAAGGGGAGAAACTAGTCAAGATCACTTGACTATTTCATAAATGTAAATGGAGAACCCTGTGTATATCCTCTAAAGGCAATTTTATTTTTGTTTTAAGAATGTTTCTAGATGAAGCTATGGCTTGAGACATCATGTAGAACCTTCTAAATGAGTCCATTCTAAAATGACTATAAATTGTACCGATTTCTATGATTCTGCTAAAGAGACAACTCATATGAATGGTTCTCAAACCAACCAGAAAGCTCTGACAGTCTGTCAAAGAAACGATTTGTTATACACATTCCGGAGATTAAATATGTGTATCTGCATCATGAATCTGATTTTGAATAAAATGCCCATGGAACAACCACTGTTTTCTGCTAAAGTCCTCAACAACACTGGAGAATAAGCAGCTTTTCAAAAAATAAAATAAACAGCTCTAGACCCAACATTAGCTAAAAAGCTAAATAATGTAGTAACACTGAGCCCACGATCTATTCATCTATCCACTGAATTCGTCCTTCAAATAAGAAATACCTAAGTTTTCAAGGCCCTTAACAATAGAGTAGCAGATGACAGGGTTCAGGACATGCAACTCCCAAATCTGGCAATTGGGCACACTGAATATTTTAAGGTGGAGAAATTTGAGAAATGCCATGTACAGAAGGGATTTTCTGACTTTTCCGTGAAACAGATCATAAAACCCTGACATGAGAAGTGCCCTCCTTGACCCAAAGAAAAGGAGCATCCTTATCTCCAACACATGAAGAGGAATCTGAACAAACAGAACTTGCTCTTTTCTTCAGTTTACTACACGTAGCTTATACCGTTTTCATCCTACCACATTTTCTATGACTCTCCATTCTTCATCAAAATTAGCATGAAAACACTCAGGTCAACAACTTTTTTGGGTCTCCATTTCCTTAAGATGGCTCCCACGTCATGTAAAACTTATATTAAATAAACATATATACTTTTTTGTGTTTGTCTTTCTTTTGTTAGAGGGTCCTATGCCAGGAACTTAGAAGGGTGGAATAAAATGGTATTTTTCCTCCCCCGGTATAGCCTTGTAAGAGTTAGTTAATTGTTGAATATATTTTGTTTCATTCATAGGTCTTCTTCCTCTAATGTTAGTGTTCTGTTGTCAAGAGCTTCATCTTCTGTTCCCCAGATCCTGTCAAGCTATTTCTCAGCCCCTCATATTAAAATAAGTCATGTGCCAATATTGTCCTAGCTCCACCTCCTTTATCCTTCCCTTCTCTGCTCCCTTCCCAACACAGCTCAAAGCCCCTGGCAAAATAAGACTCTAAGTGGTATTCTTCCCCAGTGGCCTGGGAATTTCTACTGTTCTTTGTGAGGAACTCATCTTGGCTGCTATGCGGCTTCAGGTATGTCCTCCTCTCTTGCTGAGCCCTAAAGTGGAGTATTCTTTATAGCTTTCAATGCCCAAACCAGCAACTCGATTATTGTATCCACAGAGAATGCTGCCATTTTTTTCTGGCATGTCCTCTTCTGTAGATGCCCAATAATGAGGGTGCTGGTGTCTATGCCAACATAACCAGCTCTAGTCACAGTTGCCAGCTCCAGTCTTGTACACTCAATGTCCCATGGTCATTTTCATGAGACAGCTCTTTCTGCGACTTACTCTTTCATTACTTTGCTATGGTGAATAAGACATGACTCCATAGGGAACTGGTTGTAACAGTCTGAGTTGGGCTTGGACTTGTACCCTTGGACTCTGTCCCATATAAGTCTAAACTCTTTTACATTAGAGTAAGTTATAACCCAGAAGTTTCTCTGACTCTCACTCTCCAGGTCCTCTGACAAACCTACATTTCTAAGTTTTCAACAATTTCTCAAACTTAAGATAAACGTAATTTAGGTTCAAATGGCGGCATCTTTTACTTATACCGTTGGTCATTATTCAGAATTCTTGGGGACATATTACTGCAACTTAATACTCTATTCTATAAATTCCTGGAAGGTCAGGGATCTTGCTGCTTTAAATAGTATTCCATCTCATGGTCACATCTGCTATTCCTTCAAGGCTGCTTTAGCCTTTCAAACATTCTTCTCTCCAGTTTTCCAATATCTTGCCAGCCCTCTGATGATCATTCTTAGTCATATCCTTTCTTCTTCCTCCTCCAAAATTTTCTGTTCTCTTTTATTTTCTTTATTCTAACTCTGCATGTGCTTCCGTAGTGTTTTGTGAACAAGTGTCACTTACGTTGTGCTACTTACACACTAAAAACACTAGATGAAGGCTCAAAGAACCCAAGGTTCCAGTTCTTTTCATCTGTTATCTGGTGTAATGACCTTGGATAAGCTACATAACCTCTCCTGTCTTCTGTTTTCTCACTTTTACAATGTGAGCTGTTGGATAGATAAAAACTAGGTCCCTTTAAGATCGATCTATAGTTATATTGAGTTTATGATTAAATATTCAAATTTTTTTATATAGCATATAATTCTGTAAGAATATAATGTGTTATTTCTAAACTGATGGACATAGAATTAAAATAAATGCTTAACATTTTTTCATCTTAAGAACTATAGGAATAAAGAGCAAACTTGTAATTTATAATACTAAAACTGTCCTATTGAGACACAGAATAAATAAGATTATGCTTTCGTCCCTGTGAGAAGTGCTCAAATATGTGAGTTGGTGGAAATTTTCTTCAGCGCTCCAGTTTGTTTGCCAGCCCTGTCCCAATTTACCATGTTCACTTTCACCCCTGCTCTGACAGACTTGGAAGTGAACTCCCTTCTACTCCCCTTCCCTCAAGAATACTGACACCATTTATTAAGCCTCTACTCAGGGTTAGGTACTGTGCCAAGGACTTCACATGGTATCTCACTTGACTGCCATAACAAGCTTAAGAGATAAATTAATACCTTCATTTTATAGATGAGCAAATAGAGGGTCTTGCTCTGGGGCATAACACTTGTGAACTAGGATTCAAAATTCTACCTTGTTTGTCTGGCTCCGAAGTTCTAACTTTCATGACATTAAGAGATTAAGGAATGGGATACAGCATGATCTCTTCCTCTGGAAAATAATAATATAATGCGTGAAGGTAAAGAGGGAAATGGAATCATATGGGGATATAGTAATAAGTATTTAATATAAGTATGCACCAAGTTTATCAGGTGAGAGGTAGGTGATTATTTCTTCTTAAAGTATTATTACTTAAATAAGGCCTTGAACAATAAGTAGAATGTTGACAGATAGTAAAAAGGGAGAAATGATACAGATGGGTTCAAGGACAAGCAAATGCCAGATGCAATTTAAGCTTAATCAAAATTTGGGGTAATCTGAAAAGGTAGGTTGGGATGATACAGTAAAAAGTTTAGTATGTTAGTAAGTATGGTTTATTATGTGGGAAAAAATAATAAATCATATGTTTGCACATTTACATAGAACAATGTGGTTTACCTATTTATTTATTAATTTGAGAGAGAGAGAGAGAGTGCACAGGGCCCACAAGTAGGGAGAGGTGCAGAGGGAGAGAGAGAAGGAGGAAGCAGACTCCAGGTTAAATCCAGAGCCTGATGCTGCACTCAATTTCAGGACCCTGAGATCACAACCTGAGCTGAAATCAAGAGTTTAATACTTAACTGACTGAGCCACTCAGGTGCCCGTGGTTTACCGATTCTAAGATATTTCCATGTTCCACCCCCCCCCCCCACCCATGGGGCTTGGGTTGCTTTCAATTTTGAGAAGCAGTGTTAACTATCTTGTTAACTTTTCAATACTTTAAGGATCTTTGATAAAGTTTCATTTCAGTTAAAACATGTAGGTGTATCAACCATACCTTTAGAAAACACTAAACATTAGTTGAAGATGAGAATAGAAAAATAGGTGCTTTCTCTGGCTTAAAGAATGTATTTAAAGCATCACTCAATCTTGAATTCTGTCTTTTAGTGTGGAATTTTAAGTTATATCCAATTACCAACAATATTAAACAACTGCTAGATGACCTTATAGTTAATTACAAGTTCACAACATTGTACTGAATCTAATATTCTTTTTTTATAGATTTTTTTTAAAATATTTTATTTATTTGACAGAGAGAGATCACAAGTAGGCAGAGAGGCAGGCAGAGAGAGAGGAGGAAGCAGGCTTCCTGCAGAACAGAGAGCCCGATGCGGGGCTCGATCCCAGGACCCTGGGATCATGACCTGAGCCGAAGGCAGAGGCTTTAACCAACTGAGCCACCCAGGCGCCCCTGAATCTAATATTCTTAAAGATAAACTCACTCACTGATATAATTGCTATTGAATTATATAAAATACTATTATCTTAGCATTTTAAAAAATGATTTCAGCCAATTTTGAACATATTGGTCTTAAATTTATCTGTGTTGTTATTTCAAGGGAAAGAGGTATTATACAGCATCATACAGCATTAGAAAATTTCAGATCCTCCATAATAAAATCCTGACAGTGCAAGGACTGCTGGAAGTAAAGAGTTTATTCAAGAACACTCAAAATTCCAACTACCTGTTATCATCCCCCCCCCCAATACCCTTAATCAAGAATTGGACTCATTCAATATGCACTGCTTTATGGAAAATCTGGAGGAGTTATTTGAAAGACTTCACCTGTCATGTGCATCACAATTTAAAGCTATTTTCATTTCTGAATTTAGTATCCTCTCACATTTTTGCAAAAAGCTGCTCTTTATATTTGAAGATGACCATTTTGAGGCATTTACTCCCCATGTATAAGTGCCAATAGAGTACCTGCTTTCCCTTCTCACTATCTGATTCACTTTCACTATCTAATCTAAACTTTGTGCTCTATTGGGCAAGGCACCATTGAGGATTGAGCCACCCCCAAATATTCCACTTTGGCCTAGGGATTATTTTGAACTGAAAGTAATTGAGGAAAAGTAGATACAAAAAAAAAAAAAAATAGTTTTCTCCCTCCTCCATTTGCCTAAAAATAGGATATACATTCACATCTAAAAGCAGATGTCCTTCTTCCCTTTTCTACCAAGGACAAAAATCAGTCCCCAGAGAAAACTTTAGAGGAGATCAGCTTGGAGAAGGAACCAGAGGAATTTACATAACAAACTTTACTAATTAGCTTTTATCTCTGTCCTTTGAAGCAGAAAACTGCTTTTCTTTGTCCTGTCATTTCTTCACAGATTTACTTTTCTTTGTTAAAGTTACTGTATAAAGTGGAACTCTAAGCCACCTAAAACAGTTACTCATTTTTCACCTGGTATATCCCATGTATTCATGTATACTTGTTAATCAACTTGCTTATTTTTCTCTTGTTAATCTTTTATTACAAGGGTTTCAACTAAGAGCTCAGAAAGGTAGTGGTAAATTGTTTCCTCCTCTACAACAGCATATCAAAAATCTTCAAGACTGAAGAAGAACCCTTGGCTAATTATTAATTGTTATACCCAAATCTAGCATCTCTACCACATCCCTTGAAAGTGGTACCAATAGGGACGCCTGAGTGGCTCAGTCCTTGAGTGTCTGCCTTGGGCTTAGGTCATGATCCCAGGGTTCTGGGATCAAGCCTGGAATCGGGCTCCCTGCTAAATGGGAAGCCTGCTTCTCCCTCTCCCACTCCCCCTGCTTGTGTTCTCTCTCTCTCTCTCTCTCTCTCTCTCTCGCTGTCTCTTTCTCTGTCAAATAAATAAAATCTTAAAAAAAAAAGTGATACCTATAATTTCAACCTCATAATAAAAAGATTATTAAACATTACAAAGATCTATAAAAGGGAGTAGACCATCTGTTGCTCTTATCTTAGGGCTAAGCTATGACCAAATTTTGACCCCAGTTTCTTTTAAACTAGGATGGTGAAGATAGAATTGCAAATCTTTGGGAAGCTGGGTGGCTCAGTGGCTTAAAGTCTCTGCCTTCAGCTTGGGTCATGATCCCAGGGTCCTGGGATCTAGCCCCGCAGGGAGCCTGCCACCCCCCCACCCCCCCACCCTCCCCCCGGCCCCGCCTCTGCCTGCCTCTCTGCCTACTTGTGATCTCTGTCTGTCAAATAAATAAATAAAATCTTAAAAAAAAAAAAAGAATTGCAAATCTTTAAGTAGTTGACTTTGAAGCTAAGAAATTGAGGCAAGGATTGTGGGAAGAACTGTAGAACTCCTTCACTGGAGGAGACATGTAAATAGGATATGGACTGGACAAGAGACACGTGGTAATATTTGTCAGGAATGTATGATAAAGGATGTTCTGTTATATTCTGCTAATTGCTCTGACAGAAGCTGAGGATAAGGGCATGTTTCCTTTGAGTAGGAAAAGTTATTTCCTCTGAAACCCATGAGATTTCCCAGACATTCATACTGAAAAGAGAGAGAGATAGAGAGAGAGAGATTAAATTAAAGGATTGAAAATAACAACTAGAGAAATGAGCCTCATTGACAATGGAGTTGGGGTAAATTCTTTTCTGTCAACTGGGCAATAGGGTAATGCAGGCTTGGTGTTCCCTGAGGCTGCGGTGTAGATAAGATAGAAAAGTGGGTGTACAGGGCTCTACGAAGCACGAGTTCAGCAGCACAAACTAACTGTCATAGTGACCTGAGGAGGGAGAGGGAGGAAGAAAATGTGAGCAAGTTCTCTGAGTTTATACCAGATGGCTCCTTGGGGGCTCAGAGAAGCACTGAATGATGCTTTGAAGAGAAGCTTTTGTCTGACATCTATCAAAATTTGGCATTTAAAGGAAATGCCATCTCACTTTATAGTCATAGTCTGAAAAGGTCTGGAAATGATTAGAACCTACTCTATACCATAAAATTGCAGTTTTTCTATGTGACAGATTATAAGGTCCACAGGAGAAGAGATCTTTTTAGGTTTGTGATCTGTGCTTAGAGCAGTGTCTGGAACAACATATCAACAACAACAATGAATATTGTTGAATATATGTTATTTTATTTCACCTTTACAATAACTCTGAAAGGAGGTATTAGAATCCCAATTTTACTCATGAGGACATAAGACTTGGAGAAGTTAACAGAACTGCCAAGGCCCTACAGTTTCAGAGAGAGAGAGAAGAAGTCTAAACTTGAACCTGGGTCTCTTCATTGCACACAGCTATAGCCATTTCACTTCAACAGTTATGGATCCAAGAAACATAAACTAAAGCTTTGACAATAAATAGAAGCTTTAAACTGCAAAGTTAGTCTGCATTTTGTGTTTGTAGTTACTGTTCTGAATTGAAACTCTGAACACAGACACTTTTTTTTTTTTTTTCTCTTAGGGGTACCAAGGAAATTAAAATAAATGGGCCACATTCACTAATGTGAAATTGAAACCATTTTCTCTCTAGTCAGTTAAAAAATGAAGGCACATTATACAATACAGCAAAATAGGATGGCCAAAGGAGGGGAAAAGCCAACAAACACTAAAGCTAATTTATTACTCCAATAAATGTCAGGGTAGTAATTGTGTGGGACATGGATTAATACTGAAAAGAATGGATTTGTGTCATTCTTGAAATATAAATATGAATGCTTTTACCACAGAGTTAAGAAAAGTATGTTGTCTGCAGTGACTGGTAATTGATGTGAAACAGTTACCTTTACTTTATCCTGTAAATGGTAGAAACAAAGCTTCCACTGAGGGGGCCATTCACACGTAAATTGTATTTAATGGTTTCCTGTTAATGTGTTCTATTTTTATAATGAAAGTCTAGCCAAATTATAGGAGATGCTCTTAACTCCTTTATTGCTATCAAATTGAGCAGTAATTGGATCAGGCAAGAAATCTCTTTTTGACCTTGAAGGCTGAGATTCAGATTTTACCTACTTGTCCCATGATCAAACTTGAGAGAGACATGGTATTAATTTTTCTAGCCTTTTATATTTTTTTTACACTAACCTAATGGCACTAGGTAAAATGCTTCTGAATGGAAAATACAATGAATCATCAACAAATTCATCCATTTGCATACAGAAGCAAGAAATTTTGAGGAATCCCAACTTTAATTCACAAATTCATTTCATTTAACATTTTACCTGTTTTTCATTTATGTTTTCATATAACATTTTACCTGCTATGAAAGGTTTAACTAATAAGCAATTCAAACGTTACGCAAAATCTGATAGAAGGATTGTGACTACATGTGTGAAGAAATGTGGGATGGGACAGATTATCTGTATGGGACAGAAAATAGTATGTGTAGATGTCTTAACAGAATTGTTCCTAAATCATTTAAATGACATTTAATTCAATTGAGGCATTTTATGCCTTTGTATTATGTTGTAAATTTTTAAAAAATCAAATAATATTTTGAAAAACAATGTCAGTATGTGGGTTGAATATGTTGAAAGGAACTTCCCTTTGTATAATTTTAGTGATATTCAGGGGAACATAATTTACATACAATTGGCAAATTATAAGCTACATTAGACAGATCTATCCTCATTTTAAAAAAGCAAATAGCTCATTCCATTCATGCTCATTTGACTTCAAAGACTGAATTGGCTTTAAGCATCACAGAATTTGTTTTCAAGGAATTGTGTTTTGATTACAAAAATTTTTATTTGAAGTCTTGTTTTTTAGCCATCTTTAAAGCTGACATTCCATATTTCCTATAATAACCATAGAAAAGTTGATTCAGTGGGGAAGTAGTTCCCCGTTAACTCCCATAGAAGTGTTCAAATTCCTCTAAGGTCCCTTGTGATCCCAACTTCCTCTAACCCACTAAGTATCTTTATGTGGCATCACCCAGATCTGAGCCCTGTCCTGTCCACATCTCTCTGACCTTACAGGAGATACACATGCCCTCTGCCAATGGAACTCCTACTCATCTTCCGTGCTCAGCTGAGCTGCTGCCCTCTTGACGAACTCCCAGGCCTCCTTTGTTGCCTGTTAGACTTAATCACTCCCATGTTCCTCTATTCTTTTATGGAACTCAGTTTACAAATACTACTTTTATTTAACCTATATGTTTAGAAATTCCTGATTCTACTCATTACCAACTAGATAATAAGATTCCTCAAAAAGTAAACTATGTATACTTTGTGGTTAAGAGTTTGGGTTCAGAAGTCAGAGACCATGAGTCATGCTACAATGCCACCAATTTCTGACTGAGCGAGTATGGTAAAGTTATGTAACCTGTAACCTTCCTAAGCTTTTTTTCTTTTCTACTATGAAATTGTAGCATGTATCTCTCAGGTTTTGTAAAAATTTAAAGAAATCGTGCATCTTGTAATGCATGTATCATGGTGATTGGCACATAATAAATGCCAGTAGCTGTTAGATATTTTATTTTAAAGATTTTGTTTATCTATTTTAGAGAGAGAGAGACAGTGAGAGGGCGGGAGAGGGCAGAGAGAGCGTGAGCATCCCAGGCATATTCCACACAGAGTGAGGAGCCTGACATGGGGCTTAATCCCATGACTCTGAGATCATGACCTGCGCCAAAATCAAGAGTCTGATGCTTACCCAACGGAGCCACACAAGTGCCTTTGATAGATATTCTAATTAATAATTATTTGGTATCTTTCATAGTTAAATGTAGTAATGCAGGGCAGATGTTCAATACTCATGGATGAATAACTGAGTAAATTAATGAAATTAAGTCAATGAAGAAAAAAAGGCTTTGATTTAAAAAGGGGTTTTCAACTCTTCCTAAGAAACACTATCCAAACATCTAAAACTGTGAAAGGACCCTAAGTTTTATGAAGGAAATTTGTTTCCTCATTTGGTAGGTGATTATATGAAGAAGGTACATCCCTGCTCCCCTTGTCTGATACTAATCTGTATTTCTCCCTCACTCTGCAAAGCACCATTTGTACCATGGAGTGAAGATCAGCATTTTGCACACATTTGGAACACTCTCTTCCCCTAATGATGGGCATGCCTGTATAAATAACCCTGAGTGCCTGCCTAAAGAGCCAAGAATGAATCACTTTTGCTGTGGGGTTAGGAAAAAGGATAGATGAGGAGTAAACAGAAGAAAACAGAGGGAGGAAAAATGTTGGGGTAGGAAGCAATCAGAATTTAGGATTTTTCTCTACTTCTCCTGATTTTCACATTTTTAAAAAGATTTAATCTATTTATTTGAGAGAGAAAGCACCAGCAGGAGCAGGGCAGGGGAGATGGAGATTTAGGGGCAGAATGAGAGGGAAAAGCAAACTTCCTGCTGAGCAGAGAGCCTGTTGCAGGGCTCAATCCCAGTATCCTGAGATCATGAGATCATGACCTGAGAGGAAGGAAGACACTTAACTGATTGAGCCATCCAGTCCGTGTCCCTTCACGTTTTTAAAAAGTAAGCTCTACACCCACTGTGGGGCTTGAACTCATGACTCTAAGACCAAGAGTTACCTGTTCTATTAACTGAACCAGCCAGGCACCCCTCACGTATTTTTTTTTAATTATTTGAAATTATTATTTTATATATAAATATAAATATATATATTATATTATATACTATAAAAAGTATTAAAAATTAAGCCTTACTGATAAAGGGCTTCTCTACAGGCGTAACAAAATTCCCAGACCACCGACATCAGGTTAGGCATGTGACATGCTTTGGCCAATGAGATGTGAGCAGTAGGGACATATGTCACATCCAAGCAAAAGCTTTAGAATGTATTGTGAGATCCTTTGATGATTTTTTCCTCCAACCTGACATTTTTCTGGCAAAAATGGAGAGGGTACTGGAACAGAGACACAATGAAACCACAACTTTTATTGTTGCAAGAATGGAGATTTGGGGGGTTATTACTATACGATAACCCAGCAAAAGCTGACTGATATAGAACTCTTCTAGGACTCAGTCTTAGGGCAATTAAATTTTGCTGCAAAACCCCCCAGCAAGTTCTTCTGCACTTGTAAAACATACACACACACACACACACACACACACACACGCACACATGCATGCACATATCTCAAGATTAGCCAAGAGTAGTCCAGTCAAGGTCCTCACTATACTTTCTATTCAATCTGAAGAACTCAGTAGTTAACAACTGCTACACACCTATGCAGTATCATTTTGTTTGTGTATGTTCATATGTTCACAAATATCTGTGGGTATGTGTGTGTACACATTGATTTTTATACACACACACGCACACACACACATATAACTTAACTGTATCTCCAGATATGTATTTTGAGAAGACCTGACTCCTACTTTCTAGGGCTTACAGTATTGATGGGATTTCACATATGAGACCCTGGGAACATGAGCAAGCAGCTATTTCATTACATCAAGCACTGCCTGGTCCACAGAGTTGGTATGGCAACTCTAGAGGATGATGCATACAAATACATTTTGCTAGACGTGCTTTTTGTCAACAGGGAGACTGCTTCCTAGCTGGGGATATAAATATATACATGATCAGTTATAACCTATCCCAAGACATAAAGTAACATGTGCCATCAAGGAGTGTGAAACAAAGCACTCTGAGAAGTCAGACTCAGGGCAGATTTGGGAAATGTTCCACAAAGAAGAAGTTTTTGAAATTACTAATTGATGGGGAGAGAGTCATAGCATTTGAGGATCAGTAAATGGTATGATTAAAATCACAGAATGGGAAATAATAACTAGTTTTGGTTAAGGGGGCCTTTAGCTTGCTAGGGCTGCCATAACAAATACCACAGACTGAGTGATTTAAACAATATTTTCTCACAGTTCTGGGGTCTAGAACTCCAAGAAGGTATTAACAGGTTTGAATTCTCCTAAAGCCTCTCTCCTGGTCTTGCCCATGGCCATCTTCTCACTTTGTCTTCATGTGATCTTTCTTCTGTGCAAATGTATCCATGGTGTCTCTTTGAGTGCCCTTTCCTTATAAGGTCACCAGTTCTATCAGATTAGGGCCCCATCCTAATGACTTCATCTTAATTTAATGACCTCTTTGAAAGACCTAGCTCCAAATACACTCATATTCTCAGTACTGGGAGTTAGGGCTTCAACATATGAATTTTGGGAGGAATATAATTCAGTCCATAACAAGGTGAATAGACCAAAAACAGTAGAGGCTGGTTGGTAACTGGAAAGAACTGAAAATCTGTGATCAAGAGAAGGACACACAATTAGAACACATGATTTAGATGGATCATGTCTGTGGGTGAGATATGTAGGACTAGGATAAATTGGACAGATGTTTTCAAATATAGGCAGCCAATGACCTGATTAAAGATAATGCCACTGGGGGTGGAAGAAAGGGCATACATATGGGAGGAAATGTGAGACAGAATAAACAATGAAAACAAAACTATAACTGATTTTGCTTTTGAGACTGGATGTCTATATACCAATGGCCACAAAAATTTTAGGATCTTGAAGTGGATAAAAATAGGAGATCTGAAAATAGAAATACAGTCTAGAGGGGCACCTGGGTGGCTCAGTGGGTTAAAGCCTCTGCCTTTCGCTCAGGTCATGATCCTAGGGTCCTGGGATCAAGCCCCGCATTGGGCTCTCTGCTTGGCAGGGAGCCTGCTTCCTCCTCTCTCTCTCTCTATGCCTGCCTCTCTCCCTACTTGTGATCTCTATCTGTCAAATAAATAAATAAAATCTTAAAAAAAAAATAAAAAAGAAATACAGTCTAGAGAAGTAGAAAGAACTCCTGGAGCAAGCTATGAAGTTAGAGAAGGGAGATTTTACAATGTCAGTGGGGTCTTTAAAACTGGGTATCAGGCAAACAAGAGCAAGTTCTAAGAAAGGTCATTAGATTCGGTAAGTGGGAAAATATTGATAATCTTATCAGTCTAGAAGAGAGCAGGGGTAGGTTATGGAGGAGATGAAGGAGACTGGCAAGGAAGGTTGATTGAACAGCACAGGGGAATATGAAAACAAGGTCTTACATATAGTTGAAAATATAATAAGTTAACTTTGCTAACTATTGGGTCACTTAATTTTTACAACACCTTATGGGGTAAAAACTACTATAATCTTCAGTATACAGATGGAGAAAATATGATATCTAGGTAAAATATCATATTTAATGTTACATACCTAGTAAATCAAAGAGCTAGATCTGACCCTGGCATCTAATTCGATGATACACATATTTCACTGTTGTTTTGTTTCTCTCTATTAATTTGCTTGATGGCAAAAACAAATTCATTTTGGGTGGCAAGTCAAGCATGAGTAATTTCATATGGGCAAGACTGAGCAAGGCATGTGTTCGTGTGTATAGAGCTGGGAGGTGTGGACACTGAGATCAGCACAAATGCAGCAGAGGGTTTATGTGAGTGCTCATCAGAAGATATAAAACAGAAACAAGTTGAAGGAATAGTTAAAGTTTATGTATTTGGAATTCACAATATGAGTCATTTCCCAAGTGAAAGCATCATAAATATTAAACCTCACTGGTACATTCATTCAAAAATATTTATTGAACCTCTACTACATCCTAGGCACTTAAGGCTAGAATCTAAAGATATGATGGGAAGAAAAAAATATAGAACTGGCCCCAGAACTTATGGATTTTCCAGCTAGAAACACTTTTAGGGACCATCAGCAGTTTGATAAAGAATCTTATTTGATATCAGAGGTCATAGATTATAATAAAACTACCTCCATCATGAATGGGACATACAATTCAAGGAAAGTCATCACACCTCTGATATCCCAGTTTGTCCATCAATGAAATAGAGTTCAAATTATAACAGACTTTTATATCTTTGAATAAAAAGTACATTGGAGAGGTGAAGCAATATTAATAAATGAAGATAGCATACAATACTGTTTAATAATAAGAAATTTTCATTTTATTTTCATTAGGGAAATATTAATTATTGGATTTGACCCAGGCAGGCTTGTTATTTTAAATACATTCAATAATCTTTACAGGCTTTTATCATTTTCTCCAGAAGTAATAAAGCTATAATTTATAAAATAAGAAGTTAATTAAATAAAAAAATCTTACAGTAAAATGATGTTATGATTGAGATTTAACACGAACATAATTTAAGACACTGTTATGACTCCCGCAGTAGCGATACTTGCCCACACTTCACCCTCTCTCCATGTAGCCTTTTACTCTGTTTGAACAATAGATGCTAATAGTTGGACTCAGTTGCAGTCTGACCAAATATATTAAAGTGTTTCTGCATTTTGAGTACATATCTTAATGAGTATTATTCCATTTTAAAGGTAGAGTAGGAATACTGTTTTCCTATTGCTTATAAATTAGCATCTTTGCATTCAGAAAATAACAAACTGAATAGAAGACAGCAAAGATCACACAGACTCTTCTTCCAAACTCATTTGATTTTAATATAGTTGTTATTTTTAGTAAATCAGAGACAAAGGAGATCTTGACTTTAGTAGAGCACCCCCTTAGATTTGAGCATTTTGGTCAGTTAATTCAATAACGCAATAAAAACTGTGTAAAATTTATAGATGACACCAAACACGGAAGGATAACTCATATGAGAAATAATAGAATCAAGATTCAAGTTTATCTTGACAAATACTATCAAGCTAATCCTAAACCCAAACTACTGGTAATGTGGCGATTATATTTTTGGGAAATCAATTGTAGAAGCCTAGCTTGGTAGAGAACTTTCTTAGCAAGGATTTATGGGAAAACATTTTGAGAGTTTTGATTAACTATAGTTCTAAACAATGGTACTAACAATGTTAATACAGACATAATAAAAACAAAGCTAACAGGAATCTTTTGGCCACACAAATTGAACTATAGGTTCCAGATCACAGAAAGTGAACCTGGCTTGTGGATCAGGTTCTTGATTCAATTCTGAGAAATGTATTTTAAGTGACACTGATAATCAAAACCTCATTTTATAGACACAGAGGAAGAAATTGCAGAACTGAATGTGAATTAGTTTAGGTCACTTGTAAGATCCATTCCAGCACTAAAATACTATGATTCCATGCAAAGTGTAAACTATTACAGAGCTTGCTTATAGCAAACAAATCCCATTAAATACAGTATATGTAACCATTGATTGTATACAAGTATTTCTAAAATCTGAGTCTCAATAAAATTATTTTCTTGATAAATTCCACTGTGAAACAGTATCACCTCTTATCATCTTAACTCACGGAAAGGCATCTAATCATTTAGGCTTTACAGATAAGAAAGACAGATATGTTTTTTTTCTTCAACAATCTTATTTTCCATCCAGCTTCTTTTTAACAAACCCTATTTTTACACTGAAATTTACATAAAGAGATATGTTAGAGTTTAAAAATATTCTTTATGTATTTTTGTAAGAAAAAGTACCTATTAGATAAAATAATCTTATCAAATTGTTTTCAGGCCAAGCTGGAATTGGAATATAAAATAAAGGGTTTTCAAAAATCATTTTATTTTAATATACATCTACTCCATAATTCAAAGCAGTGCTTCTCAAATTTTAATGTGCATACAATACACTGCAGATCTGGAGAGAAACCTCAAATTATGCATTTCTGGCAAGTTCCCAGGTGATATTGATGCTTCTGGTCCACAGACCACTCATTGACTAGCAAGGATTTAAAGAACTGTGCTTTTCTAACATTATCAATTATTCTGAAATAATTCCTGCTAAACATATCATATAAAATTAAAGAAGTTATTCTCAAAAAGAGAAAAGAACGCTTGCAATTTTCTGTTCTTTGAAAGTCCTTAGCACTTCAGATACTATTCTTCTAAATAATGTCACTATATTTCCTTTGAAACATTAAGGCCTTCTTCCCACCTCCTTACCTCAAAGATGAGGCCTTTCCTCTCCACAAGGGCTCACCAACTTGTCTCCATTCAGAGACTGTCATTACAGTCTCACTCCTCCTCTAATTCCCTGCTACTTCTTGGATTTCATGCTATAGTCTTCTTCACAGGCCTTTAAGGTTATTATGGACTGAAGGTTTGTGTCCTTCCCAAATCCATATATTGAAGTCTTCCCCCACATATGATGGTATTAGTAAGAGGGATCTTTGGGAAGTGACAAGGGTGGTACCTTAATGAGTGAGATAAGCTAGTACCCTTATAAGAGTTTTGAGAGAGCTTGCTTCTTCTGCTTGCTCTTCATTATACAAGTTTGGAACTGGAAGAGGGACTTCACCTTGCTGACACCCTGATGATGGACTTCCAGCATCCAAAAAATATATTTCTGTTTAGCTTTTGGTATTTTGTTAAAGCATCCTGAGCTAGGACACAGGTCTTTATATACTTCTCCAATTTCCTTTTACTGAAGTATTGACATTTTGTGTTTAAAGGGATTATTCAATAATCTTTATCCCAGGCACCTGGGTGGCTGAGTGGGTTAAAGCCTCTGCCTTCTGCTCAGGTCATGATCCCAGAGTCCGGGGATCGAGCCCCGCATCGGCTCTCTGCTCAGTGGGGATCCTGCTTCCTTCTTTTTCTCTGCCTGCCTCTCGGCCTACTTGCGATCTCTGTCTGTCAAATAAATGAATAAAGTCTTTTTTAAAAAAATCTTTATCCCAACTCACCTTAAAATCCTATAAAAACAAAGAAGTCACAAAACAACTTCTTGCTATGAATAGTCATGCTTCTGACCCAAACAGAGCCATAAGTGAGACAAGTTGGGGCAGTACCATGTCGCACACCTCCACTGCTTCTCTAAGCGTCTTTCCAGTAGGTGGTGTAGAATGTCTCACCAGGCAGAAAATTTAATGGGAAATTCTGTGGCCTTTAACACTTGTCTGCTTCTGGGGAACAAAAACTTAGGGTTCAATTTCATACTTCCTTCTACCCATCAGTGGTCTCATCTAGGCCAGCAGTTCTCACCTTGCAATACCATTGGAATCACTTGGGAAGCACTAAAAAACACCGATTCCTGGACCCCAACCTCACTCCCAGAGTTCCATTCTACTGGGAGGGGCCTAAGCATTGTATTTTCAAAGATATAGTTAGGTGCTTTTATGAACTTATCTCACTTTCATTCCAAACTCCCCCATTTTTATTTCTAAGACATCTTTTTTACTCATGTTAAAGCATTTCTTCTTCATTAAGGTTTTTTTTTACCCCAGCGGTATGGGCATTTGGGATCAGAAAATTCTTTGTTGTGGAGCTATATTGTGGAGGGTCCCCTGAGAAGTAAAAAATAGAAACAATATGTGATCCAGCAATTCTACCCCTAGGTATTTATCTGAAGAAAACAAAAACACTAATTCAAAAAGCTATGGGTACCCCTATGTTCACTGCAGCATTATTTATAATAACCAAGATGTGAAAATAATGTGTCCATTGATAGATGAATGGATAAATTGTGATATATATATAACATATTATGTTATATATAAAATGGAATATTATTTCATTATAAAGAATAAAAAAAGTAAAATCTTGCTAACATGGTTGGACTTTTTTTTCTTTTTAAAGATTTTATTTATTTGACAGAGAGAGATCACAAGTAGGCAGAGAGGCAGGCAGAGGGAGAGAGGGAAGCAGGTTCTTTGCTGAGCAGATAGCCCGATGTGGGACTCGATCCCAGGACCCTGGGATCATGACCTGAGCTGAAGGCAGAGGCTTTAACCCACTGAGCCACCCAGGTGCCCCAACATGGTTGGACCTTGAAGGTACTATGCTAAGTAAAATATGTCAGAGAAAGACAAATATCACAATGATCTCTCTTACATGTGTAATTTAACATACACATACATACACACACACACACACACACACACACACACGCATATATACTCATAGGTACAGAGAACAGATTGGTAGTTCCCAGAGGTAGAAGTAGAGGTGAGAGAAAGGCAATTTGTTTGTTTGTTTGTTTTAGTTTAAATACACTGAATAATAATGTATTAAAAAAGAAAATTAGAACTGTTCCAAAATCAAGTACAGCATCTGCATTTACTAAGGATGCCGGTGGAAATTCGTACAATTTAGGGGGAAAAAAAAGATAAATCTTTTTAAAACCTGGATTTTTAACTCATGACATAGCCAGTTCAAATCATTCTATCATAACCTTGAAAGATAAACCTGAAAATCTTAGCATGGCAGTTTGGATGAGCATTTTTTTTTAAAGAATTTATTTATTTGACAGAGAGTGAGAGAAGGAGAGAGAGAGCACAAGCAGGGCTAGCAGCAGAGGGAGAGGGGGAAGCAGGCTCCCTGCTCAGTAGGGAATCCGATGCAGGACTCAATCCCAGGACCCTGAGATCATGACCTGAGGCGAAGGCAGAGGCTTAACCCACTGAGCCACCCAGATGCCCCGGATGTGCATTTTAATTTTGTCCCCAATCTGCTTTTCTTTTTTTTTTTTTTAAAGATTTTATTTATTTATTTGACAGAGAGAGATCACAAGTAGACAGAGAGGCAGGCAGAGAGAGAGAGAGAGGGAAGCAGGCTCCCTGCTGAGCAGAGAGCCCAATGCGGGACTCGATTCCAGGACTCTGAGATCATGACCTGAGCCGAAGGCAGCGGCTTAACCCACTGAGCCACCCAGGTGCCCCCCAATCTGCTTTTCTAACTTTATCTTCCATGAAAGATACTGGATTTGTGTGCTTTACAAACACCTTTTGCTGATGAATCATTGATATACTGTATAATATATCAGTATACTGAAATCTTGCCTTTAAGACTGACAAAGTATAATTAAATTATGTGTGTGGCAAGGGGAGAGGGAGAGTGTGCATTAGGCTGAAGTACTGCATAGCACACAGAGGCAGTCCTCGACTGGGCTCCCTGGATCATCAGGAATTTGGAAGAGCCCAAGGGGAGACCAATGGCCACCCCATTCTCCCCTATCCCATCCCAGGGTAATTTAATCTTGGCCCACTACTGAATACATCTGACACATGTCTAGATTTGCACATGTTGCCACATTGCCCCTCTCAGGTCAGTTACATCTCTTTCCTTCTTCACTTCAAGCATTTAAATTTACTTGTTGTTTAAGTTTCACTAAGTTCATGATCTCTTCTCTATCCACTTCCACCCAATGAGATCTCTCTCCTTTGCATTCCTACCCTTACTGTGCAGCTCTCACGTTGGTTGCTTAACATATATTACCTTATATAAAACACATAGACAATTTCTTAACAAATATACTAGAATTTTCTTAACATTGATTTAACCAACTCCATGTACTAAGCAACTCTCTGTTATCTTTGTGAAACTTAATTGATTGCTCTCAAACACCTATCGGATCTGAGAGGTGGTAGTATTTATTCTGATTCACTCACTCACTTCTGCTTTCCCAAGTGGAGTTGTCTGCATAGCAAAATTATTTCAGACATTATTTCTGCCAGTTGAAATGTTTAGGTATATAAATAAATTATTTCTCTTAACAATAAGAGTGAATACTAATAGAAAGAATCATTACTATTAAAACTAACTTAAATGCTTTAAAAAAATCAAGTCAGTTGCTGTGAATTAGGCATGGCAGTACACAATTCAAAATAGGAAAAATTTAGAAGTAATTTCTTTCCTCATATTAGTGAGCAAATTTCTTGAAAACTTATTCCTCTTTAAAGAAATGGAAGCTGAGAATTTGCTGTTGGGGTATTTATTATAGATGAGAAAGAATGAGAGGAATTCCCACCAATGGACCAGGACACAAATTCAAGTTGTTGGTCCTACATCAAAAGAATGTCACATGTGTATTTACATGTTTAGGGATAAAATATTTAAGGTATTGATGCAATTCCTTATTATGATCCCCTGCTTTAATAGGCTTTTAAAGATCTAGCCATATTATTAAAGAAAACATCTGTTACTTCTTCACATTAATAACTCTAGAAAGCCATGCAATTACCACATTGTTTAAAGTAAGTTTTGCTTTTCTTTTGGAGATGCCATTGTACTTTGAAATGTTTCACCTTGTGTACTTATTAGTGATATGTCTTCATTCTTCAAGGGTGGATTCAATTCTTTGGAATTAATTAAATGTCAATTGAAGCTACTTTTGTGAATAAAATAGTGATCATGCTGGGAAATACCAACTTCAGGCGAAAATGAGGTGTAACTAGAAAGGAAAACGATCTCTTTGTCTTATAAATTGGCTCAAAAGGCAAATGAAGAGGTAAGCTCCCAAAATGTTACTAGGATTTTAAAATATAAAGTGGTAGTAGGCAAATTATCCTTCAGCTATAACTCTTGAAAAGTTTTATATTAATTCTTTTAATTACTGATTTAAAATTTTTTTTCAACTGTTATAGACTATAAAATTTCTATTATTTGTGTCATCTTACTCTTGGTAATGTTTTCCATAAATATAGGATGTATAGATGAAATTATATTTCTGGGTATTTACAACATAGATTCAGAGATATCAAAGATAAGATCATCTCTTAGAATTTCTCTAATGTTATCTACAACCAAGTATTTCAAATGAGATTCAGTCCTAGAATTTTTAAAACTTTGCTGGGTAGAAGTTGGGAAAAAAATGTCATCCAAAAGTTTCTTTAAAACTCTATGAAATCCCTTTTGGGGCAGATTGTTCTTGTGTTCTGGGAAAACTACCAACTAGACTTTCTATTATGAGAATATCAAGCAGCCACCCTCCTCTGAAATGGATATAACTAGTCAGTTGCATCTCTAAGGAGTTCAACTGTTCCATTAAGTAACAAAGGTTATTTTATGGAGCAAGCAGAGTTGCACTGCATCTCTGGAAATAATGACTCCTATAGAGACAGGCTGCTAAGTATGGAGAACACATTCTCTATGTCTGAAGACTATTGCTGGCCATTGTAGAAGTAATCATGTTTCCTTTACCTGTGTGTAGAACCACTGATAGGAATTTAGGGGCTCAAGATCAGCCGCAGCCTACTTGCAAGAGACCTTCCATAGACTTGTGTTATGAGTAATAATACTTTCAGATTCAGGTGATAACATTCAGAGCGCAGTTGGAGGGTGCATATAAATGAATGATGTTCCCTTTCTCTTTGTCCAGAGCTCAGAATCAGACCAATATCTCAGGGGTTGCCTGTACTGAGATAAGTAGGGCCATTGGTTTTCTCAAAGGGAACTGTGGTAGGACAGGCAGTGACTCCCTGATGAGAATAAAACAGTGTAGGTCGATTTAATCCTGAACCCATCATATCAGAGTTCTGGGTACTCTGAGGCAATTGGACTATAGGTGGCTAATCCCTCGTGGGCAGGGGAGAGATGAAATTGTCATAATTTGGGCTTTAATAAAAGTGATATTTTTATCTCATATACATAGTCAAGTGAAGCCTGGTTCTGAGACTACACTTTACCATTTCTTCTAAATGTAGTTTAGCCACCTGCTAAAGAGAAGTCAAGGCACACAGAATTTTTCTAACGATGTAAGAAGGTGCCTTAAACTTAGATAATGTTATTTATGTAAATGGGAAAGCTGCCTCTGAAGTGGGACTATCCAAATGCAAAGAAACATGACAATGGAGAACCTGGCAAAAGAAACGTCAGTGGATGAGGTACAAAGGGTATATGCTTTGGAGGCAGGCTGTCCTGAGTGGAAAGCCTGCGTGCGCCTCTTACTGAAAAGGTAACCCAGGAAAACTGTATCCTTCTTGTACTTCACTTTCCTCGTTCATAAAGATGAGTACAGCAAGAGCACCTACCAGGATGTTTGGCAGATCCTCTCAACTAACTAATCTCAAGCATAGCTCAGATCGTTGAGAGATTTGTACTGACCATATTATGTTGCCCACCAGGACATAGTTGTCAAAGTATAGTTTAAATGGGCAAGATCTTGGCTGAATCCTTACATAGTGGGAATAACACCAAACGAACCAACTGTGGATCCCGATTTTAGCTCTGGACCTCCTGCAGCTGTAGAGCCTGGCTCCACTACTTTGGTGCACTGGGGTATAAAAGTCTCCTTCTTAAATTAGGTGGTTGAAGTTGATCAAGATGTTTTAAAAACTGGTTTATTTTTTTTCCTTTTTTTTTTTTTAAGGTCCTTAATTTTCTCCCACCTGCAAAGTCCCTTTTGCCATACAAAATTAACATTCACAGGTTCCATAGGAAGCAGATAATTTTGGAGACCCATTATTCAAACTACCATGGGAACTAATCATATTACTTGACTTAACCGCAAAGGTATGGGTGGACAATGTAGCCCTCACTGGATAGCCACTTGGCAGAAGCACCCTTCACTATTTTTATTTGTTTGTTTGTGCCATGAGGTAGTTATGCTATGAGGCAGCTGTGGCATAATGATTAAGAACACAATCTGGAAACTTAGACAAATTCTGTTGTAAGGCTGAACAATCTGTATTTTAACATATACTCCGGGTGATTCTGATGCACTAGAAAGTTTGAAAAGAACCAATTCAAGAAAATAACATTTCTTTGCTGTTACGTAGGCAATAAGGACCTCAGAATAGAAGTGGAAATAATTTAAGACTTGGGGGATGGTAAGAAAGCACTGTGTAGGGGCGCCTGGGTGGCTCAGTGGGTTAAGCCTCTGCCTTCAGCTCGGGTCGTGGTCTCAGGGTCCTGGGATCGAGCCCCGCATGGGGCTCTCTGCTCAGCAGGGAGTCTGCTTCCTCCTGTCTCTCTGCCTGCCTCTCTGCCTACTTGTGATCTCTCTCTCTCTCTCTGTCAAATAAATAAATAAAATCTTTAAAAAAAAAAAAGAAAGCACTGTGTAAATTGTAGATACCTAGCCACAACCATTGAATAAAAGTAGGAACTAGAACTTTTCTATTTGACACCATTTGAGATTCTAAATGTTACTTTCAATTTAAAAAATGACAACAAAACACGGGAATTCAATATATTATTTGTTGGTATTTTGGAACTAATTAAAGTCTATTATGACTAAAAACAAAACACAAAACAGTCTACCATCAATCAGGGTCGTTTTGGAAGTCTAATCAATTCACAAACATCTTTTTCTTAATCCTCACTTCATTCATAGTAGAAAGTCCTCTGCAGTCACTTTGTAAAATGGGATGCCACCTAGGCACACTTGATTTGATCACGAGGAGCACCTGATCTATTCCAGCTCAGATTCTCCCTTTAAGGAACTTGGGATTGGGATTCATTGAGATTTATTCATTCTGTCTTTATGCAGCTGGGTTTGAAACATATGAATTCAGGAGCTAAGGAGTAACATGTGCCTTTGAAAGAGAGAAGGCTGGTCTACAGAAAAAAATGGAGAAAGGCACAGAGAGAAGCAGAAGTTCCATCAGGCTCTAAGTCACTGGTTGCAATTCCTTCCTTGAGAACAATGGTATTCTGGCCTTTGGGTTTCACGGTTCTTGAACAATCTTCTAATAAAACCTCCTTTCAGCTCTGGTTAGTTTTTCTCATATGCAACCAAACACTGCAAACCATAGTCTGCTTGCTAGATAATTTTTAAGAAACCAGGAATAGGAAAGATAAATTCTTTGTTCCATGACAATCCACAGAAGCAAACATGTAACGAATGGAAAATAGACATAAATATTAGAAACTTTTGGTTAAAGTCAATATTATTTTTTAAAGTATCTAATAGTATTTGAAAGTTTGGCATCTAATTCTGTTAGCTTTTTTCTCTCTCCTTCTGTTTCCTCTTTCGCAGGGATAAAGTTTCAGGCATTTCCTCTGGAAAGCTGTTGATGTTGGTCTAGCCTTCTGCTTTATATTATTACAATTATTTGACATTTGTGAAGAGCTCATGGTGTTCCAAAAACTGTTCAGAATTTTAAAAACAAAAATATCTGTCCCCTTTAGGCAAAGCACTTGTCCCTGATTATAACCTAAAGCCAAGAAATTAGATGCTGGTAGAGAGAAATAAAGGATTAATGTTGTCACTTAATTTTGCCTGTGTCTTTGTGAAACAAAATGTTTCACTGTAAAAGAGGCATGAATCACATGTGAGCTCAAAATTTTGCCATCAGATACAAGATAGAGACTAAATTTTAATGGGTTTTAAAACACAGTTAATGCATTACTAATTAAGCTCTTTTTTTTTTTGCTTTTTCTCAAGGTTAAATATAGAAATTTTCACAAAGAAGAATCTCTCACTAACTAATATCTACCAACATATCAACTTATGTGTTTTGCAAGTTATTTATTTATTTGAGAGGAGAAAGTGAGAGAGAGAGAGAGCATGTGAGCCAAGGGGGGCAAGGAAGAGGAGGGAAGCACAGAGGGAGAAGCAGACTCCCCACTGAGCAAGGAGCCAGATGTGGGACTCAATCCCAGGATCCTGAATTCCTGACCTGAGCCAAAGGAAGGCAGACAATTTACTGACTGAGCCACTCAGGCGTCCCAAGTGTTTTACAATTTTTTAAGTGAAATATGAAATCACTCATTTTTTAAAATTTATTTTAAAATTTATTTTCTTCTTATTCCATAGAATTTAAACACGCAAAATCCTTTGTGGCAATATATCTACATTGATTGAGACAATATATTTACCTACAATAATAGGAGACAAAAAATGTGTGTGTGTGTTTTTTAAATTAATTTGGAGGCATATACATACACACACGCGCGCGCACACACACACACGCACACATTTTACTATGAAATTACTGAATGCAAAAGTTGAGCTACTCTTAGTTGGTCCCTAAACTATATACATCTGTGGATACTCTTCTTTGAGTAGACCAAAGTATTAAAAAAAATACCACCTGGGACCTGCAACTCCATCTACTGACCAAAAGTTACTATGGCATTCTTGGGACACACAAAGACACACATAAGCATGCACGTGCGTGCACACACACACACACTCTCTCTCTCTCTCTCTCACTTAACGTTTGACCTAACTACTAGTAGCTCTTTTCATTTCATGCTGTGATAACTTGTGTCTGCTCTGTGCAAGGAGCATGAATGGTATGTACAAATTTGATCTGACATTAGGCCGCAAATACAGTTAGCACACAACGTGGACCCTTTAGGGCACACATGTTATATCCTTTACAAACAAAAAGTAGCAACATGAATAACTAAATGAGTGAGTTGCCTTGGCCACATACAAATGGACCCATGGAGCACTGGATTTTCAAGATGGTTTGCATGCTCCACAACAAAGTTTAGACATTTTAATGAGAATGTTGTATCACTAAATATAGGATCCAACCGTGATGAGACCACGTATTATGAGAGTGTTGAACATGTCCCAGGGACATCAAAATAATGAAAATGCCTATAACGTGTCCCTTGTCTATTTATTTACATATTTTAACCAGAAACGGGAAGAATAATAAATGATAACAAAGAGCCATTTATCCCTAGGGATTGAACAGCCTCTCGTCCTGTTATACTATGCAATCATTAATTTTAATTGCTTCCCATTTGTAACCCACATGGATAAAATTAAGATCCATTGTCACCTATAGGAAGTCTAGAAATATAGACTAGTCTAGAAAATAGACTAGTCTAGACTAGTCTAGACTAGTCTAGAAAATAGACTAAGATTGCTGTAAAAAGAAATATCTTCCAGGTTATTTTTTTTTTAACAAATAAGCACAAATATTGTTGAATTATTTGGCATAAGGGGACTAAGATTGCTGTAAAAAGAAATATCTTCCAGGTTATTTTTTTTAACAAATAAGCACAAATATTGTTGAATTATTTGGCATAAGGGTCTAAGATAAATATTTGGGTTCGTACAATAAACAGAATTGTAGATTACATGTATGCCACTAATATATGCTTGTCTTTCTGCATCTACAGAAATGAAGGAATATATTAAAAACTAACATAACATACCCTGAGAGTGTGTTAAAACTACTCATTTACTGTTCAGCATAAAAAAAGTCACCATAGTGGGTAATAGGGAGGGCACGTTTTGCATGGAGCACTGGGTGTTGTGCAAAAAGAATGAATACTGTTACGCTGAAAAAATTAATAAAAAGGGAAAAAAAATAAATAAATAAAATGGAAAAAAAAAGTCACCACAATATCTATTTTTGTAA
Organism: Meles meles; assembly: GCF_922984935.1. Taxonomy (NCBI): domain Eukaryota; kingdom Metazoa; phylum Chordata; class Mammalia; order Carnivora; family Mustelidae; genus Meles; species Meles meles. Next base: position 64,599,568 of record NC_060069.1, read on the forward strand.
AAATTAATCACCACATTTTAAAAAGTAAGCTATTTCACTTATGAAAATAATTCTTACATGGGACATGTGTGTTTGATTTTTCTGGCAATTAGACCATAAAGATGTGGCTTATGCTTGAATCATTTAAAAGAAAAAAAAAAAGCCACCAGTGCATTTGTTGAATCAGAAATTTCTTAGTCATGAGGGGGTGCCCACAGCTTAGTACAGAGCAGACGAAAAAAAGCTTTGTCCAATTCCTATCTCTATACCTCTGCCCTGAGGTCCTATGTACCGCTTCAGGCATGAATCATGACTATCCAGCACAATGTTTGTCCATCTGGGCTCTGACCCATTACTGGGTCATAAACTATCTTAATGGGTCATCACCAGATTCAAAAAAAAATTAGTAGAGAAATATAATTTAAAAGACTAGAGTTCATTGCACTAATAAAAGTGAATACAGTTTTGTGAAATTTATATATTTTGTATATATATATGCAAATACATTATGCATATTTATTTATGTGTAATATATAAACATATACATATAAATATACATATGTATAAACATATACTATATAAACATACATGAATATACATACGTATATATATATTGTGTGTGTGTGTGTTCTGGGACATGATAAATTTATTTCATACTATAAGTTGCTGGCAAGAAGCAAAAAATGTTTGAAAGTCACTATTCAAGTGGGAGCAGCTGCTAATGCTGGACAGGGAAAAGGAGACAGGCAGACCTTAGGACACTGTTTCTCAAAGTCTGGTTCTCAGACCACTTACACTGGGATCAGCTGATCCTAGCCTCCACTCAAAGCCTACTGATCAAATATTTCTGTGTTGAGCCTCTTTGTGCAAAAGTCGTTCTCCAAGTAATTCTTCTGTATCCTGATATTTTGGGTTTATTGTACCAAAGACCCTCTCCACACTGAGAAGGGCTGTCTTCACCCCCTTCAATATATATAAAAGAAGTTTTTTTTTTTTCTATGTCATACTTCCTTCTAGATCTGTGATGTCCAATATAGTAGCCACTAGCCACATATGGTTATTTAAATGTAAATTAATTAAAATTTAATAAAAGTAAGAAATCATTTCCCTAGTGAAAATAATCACATATCAAGTGCTCAAGACCCATGTGGCTAGAGGCTCTTTTATTGGACAGTGAAGATATAGAACATTGCTATTATGGCAGAAAGTTCAGCTGGACAGCCCTACTCTAGAGGTTTCCAATGAATTACAGAATTTGGTACACTATGTTTTGACATTGATACATTCATACAAATCTAGGATACTGAATTACATACAAATCTAAAATGTATAGAAGCCACAGACAATATATTTTTATTGATTTTAAAAATTGTTTTCTGTTGGATTATACCAATTATTCAGATTTTTTAACATTTCAAAAATCAACATTTGGGTGAGGGAGGGACAAATAGGTAGAGCATAGAGGATTTTCAGGGCACTGAAACTACTCTGAATACCACTATAATGGTAGACCTATGCCATTGTCCATTTGTCTAAATCCACAAATTTATAATGCCAAGACTAAACCCTACTATAAACTACAGACTTTGGATGATAATGATGTGCCAGTGTACATTCACCGGTTGTAACAAATGTACCACTCTGGTGGAGTATGTAGATAATGGAGGAAGCTCTATTTGTGGGGAGCTGGGAGATCAAGGAAAAGCTTTGTACTTTGTGCTCAGTTTTGCTGTGAACCCAAAACTCTTCTTAAAAATCAAGTCTATTAAAAAATGAATATATGCGTAGAAAAAATATTTTAATAATAAAATAAAACAGGTTCATTTACTCTTCTCCTATCCCCCTACCCCCCCATGTTGCTTCTCCATGTCCTCATATCAGGGAGATCATATGATAGTTGTCTTTCTCCGATTGACTTATTTCACTAAGCATGATACGCTCAGGCCAAGGAATAGTTAAAAAAAAATATTTGTATACACGAACTTGTATTTGGAATACATAAAGAACTTCTACAGATGAATATGAATTAGGAATTCAACAGAAAAATAAGCAAAAGACTTTAAGGAACTCTTCATTAAAAAGATAACCAATCGGAAAAAAAAAAAAAACAGGTTCAAAAAGCATTTCTTATATTCTATTATCATTAACCATTTTTCTTAGGAAAAAATAAAATTAATATATTTTATTAGGATAAAATATTTATGAATATTCATAACTGTACACACACATTTCATATCAAACAGCTGTGAGTTGTTTACTAATTTTCCCTTTAAATTATAATGACATTATCTCAAGAAGGCACATACTGCTTGAACTGCTATTATAATCAACTTGCCAATAGAGTAAACAACTTTCGTGATACTAGCTGCATCAAACAGTATTCAAAATAGATTAAGATCCTCTGAAAAATGAAACTTTAAGGCAATGGAACATTGTAAACAAATTGTTATGCAAGTCATAAAAATTTGCATGCTTATTTGCAAAACTTTCAAACCAGTTGCAATCTTCAGTATGTTTGTATAACCAAAATATATTTTTCTGTAAGTTACTGTTGACCTATCCCTTTTTAAATGTGTTCACTCATGATAGAGGAAGTAAACAAAATAGTCTGCAGGTAGAGTCTAAATGAGAGAGAAAGGTAATATAAGCAGCACATGGAGAAACTTGTTAGGTTGCCTCTCACCCTAAAAACTTAGAAATAAAGAAGGTCACATTTTCCTAAAAGTATAAGTATATAGTCACCCAGTGGAGTTTGGTATGGTAGTCATTGTTGTTGGACTATTTAATAGACATTTTTACTTGCTTCTTAAGAGAATCCATCCTCGTCCCTCATCCTGGGTAATGTACTCAGCCAGTGAGGAAGGATCATGATTATTCTAAACCAGTTATGTCACTCTTACTTTTCTATGCCAGTAATTTGTTTAGAGCTGAGATGGTGATCCAGGTCTGCCAGAAGAGAAATAAAATGTGAGGGAGACCGTGGATGAGGTGCAGTGCCAGAATGGTTCTAAGACAATGCTCCAAGATGAGGCCTTGTTGCCTCTTCTTTCCCTTCTTGGTTTGTGTGATGTTCCATGAGGGCTAGTAGCTGTGAGGATCAGGGGCGCAAAACCAAAATACCGAGCATGGAAGAAAGGAAAGGTAGGAGAAGGTCATTGATGACATAGTTGAACTGCTTGTTATACTTGCCCTGAGACTACAAATTCTCAGGCTTCTTTTTAAATGTCTTTAGAGTTTAAGCTAAAGTGAATGGAATTTTTGGTTATTTTTGCTTAAACATGTTCTAACCATTATAGTGGGTGAGATTAAAGGTATGCAAAGTAGTGTTAAAGTTACAGAAGACTCCTAAATTAGACTATAACTTGATTCAGTGCATCAATATAATTTTAAAAAATGTCAATCATAAGGGAGACTGCTCAGATATGGAAATATAGAAAAAGAAACAGAAAAAAAAAAAAATAAACCCCAACTGCCTATTCAAGTACTGCCCATAGAAGAGAGAATGTTGGCAACAGACTTGAAGTATTATGATACTGTTGTCAAAGTTATCTTTATAGTGGATGAGAGTTTTTTAAGCTTTCTTAACTGAAGATCATTCCTTAAGAAAACCTGACTCATATTGATTTGAGTACAGCAGGTGACTTCCCATGTAGATTTGTCTAACAGTAAGGAACATGTAAGTCGTGCTGATGTTTTACAGGAGTTGGTGTGACTGTTGGGGTTCTCATTCTAGGACAGCAACTGCCTTATACCTCAGGCTCTGTGGGTCTAGTTAATGAGTAATAACCTATAAGAGATGTGGCAGAATGAAGTGAGCTGAACCACAGCCTAGTGACGTCACCACCTTAAGTTCACTTCATGAAGATTCTTGCCAATCAGCTGGCTGGTCTCTCCTGCCTTATCTTGTCTTCCACATTCTAGGTGAGAAAAATAAAAGTGTATAGGGCAATAGACATGGACCCAGAGAGAACGCGGTTGAGAGATGATGAAGTAATATGATGGGGATAGTGGGTGTAATGTCAGGAGGCTTATAAGATGCTTAGGAGAGAGCAATGATACTGAAAGACAAGGAAAAAAGAGGTCTGCATTTAGTAAGGAAGTTAAAGTAGAGTTGATCAGTTCAACTGAAGACAGTGATAGATAAACATTATTTGGGATAAACATATTTTCAGAACAGAATTATTGGTATAGGGGTTTCAGGAAAGTCGAGTAGGAAACAAAGAAGGTAGAGGAGAAAAGGTTAATTTCTGCCTGGAAACTTGTGATTCCAGAAAGCATTATTAATAATTATTGGAACAAATATTAGTATTTCTTGGAAATCATGATAGGTAGACTTGTGCTAAGAAAGTAAAGTGTTTCTATCTTGGTTTTTCCTGCTAAAGTCAAAGCAATCTGTGTTTTTTCCTTCATTCATCATAGAATCAGTTGAAAATAGTGGCCATGAGAAGCCCTGGCAAAGACATAGCGGTTATTATAAAGGATTGATGAAAACATGGTAGAAGAGAGAATAAAAGACTCTGTACTCTTACCTCATTATAGAGAATGAGCTTGCCCCTAACTCAGGCAGAGCCTTTATTCCACACAAAGAACAAACATTTAAACTAGGGACGGCCATTTATTATAACTTTTCCAACAGAGAAAAGCCAACTGGATGACTTGAGTCTCAGACCCCCGACTGGAGCTTCCAGACTAGACAGATTATACTTTACTTGATGGACTTGTTCCTGTCTACTTTAATGTTTGTGTCTCCAAATCTCTTACATATTTGGAAATGAAATACGAAATGTATTCTTGAGCATATGAAGCTACATTTCAGAAGTGGGCCTATTCGGTAGTTGGGTATCTTTTTACTTAAGTGGTAGAAAAAAGTGAGCTCTCCCAAAATGTAGCTATTCCTCTTTACGGTTGCTCCTCTTACACTACCTGAGTAGAAACTACTAGCTTTAATAAAATGTAAATACACTTTAAATTACTGGCATTGATAAGAAAAGGCATTTGGAACATTTGACAGTAAAGTCATGACTAATCGGCAATCTCAATTCTCAAAACAAGTGAGAAATAGGAAGTAAGACCTTCCTTTGCTGATAAAACCAAAAAGAATGATTAAATCCTTTACTAGGTCCAACTGAATCACAGTACGTCATAGTCTCAATACAGCAATACAATTATAAATAACTACAGGGCAGAGCTGGGTCTGCACATTGCTCTTTGCACAAGTTTAAGAGGGTAAGGCACTGAGCGACTGTTTTATTGGTGAACATAAAGGTAAAGATGATGATGGTGGTACTGTGATGAAATTACTCAGTGAGCTGTATTAACAGGTATGGGAAGGAACTACAAACACAGAATCGAAGCATAGGAAAAGTCATGTAATTTGTACAGACTTTCGGATTCAAACCTTGATACTTTTCATATTATAATTATTTCCATATTTTTGTCAACTGCTTTATATTGAGATTAATGCTAAATAGAAATGAAGAAGGGAATTAAATTCTTTCTCCAACTGCAAAAATACAAATGGTGATCTCATTTTCCCAACTAGTAGCATTTTCACAGTTGATTCCCTCGGATTTAGATGTCTTGATTCAGTAACAGGCCGAAGTGAATTTGAAGTAACAGCTGAACTAATTAGTGACAAGAGCAATTTGACTCCTTCCTTTGTCACAAGTGCCATGTTAAAGCTCTGACCTCGCTGTGTTGGGCTGAAGAGGTAGGAGTTGCATTAGACCAATCCTCAAAGAATGTTGGCAGTGGTAGCAGTAATTTCAGAAAGATTCACTTCAATTTTCTGTATTACCTGCTTCTAACATCCACTTTCAAAAATCTAGGCAGTTTTGCCCAAAATGTTGTTTGTTCAACCTTATGGAGTTGTACAAAGCAGGTTTCAAAGTAATTTCATTGCTTTTTATCTTTCTAAATATTTGTCATTTCTTCCAATCTTTGCTTATTTTGACTGAAGCAAAATACACTAGAACAGTAAAGGAAGGCTTTACTGAAATGTCATTAAGAGATCTACTCCAAGACTTGAGCCATACCAGTAATTCTAGGGCACAAGTACTAAAGAAAGTGGTCTGAGCAAGATTGCTCACTGACCTAGGACTACTCAGACATTTGGAATTCTGGAGAGAAGAATTATCTGTCATTTGGATAAATGTCTATGTAGGACCAAGAGACCTGATTCCAACATTTAGACCCTGTATTAGTTTGCTAGGGCAACTGAAGTACCACAGACTGAGTAGGCTAAAGAACAGAAATGATTGCTTCACATTTTTGGAGGCTGTAAGTCTGAAATCAAGGTGTTGGCAGGGTTGATTCCTTCTGAGAGACTGTGAGGGCAGGGTCTATTCCAGAATTCTCCTGGCTTGTAGATGGCCATCTTACTCCCATATCTCTTCACATCACCTCCCCTCTGTGCATGTTTTCCTTGGTGTTCAAATTCTCCTTTTGATAAGGACACCAATTATATTAGATTAGGATTCTTCCTTACTCTGTATGACTTCATCTTAACTTACCAACCTAACTTCCAACTAATTACATCTACGATGATCCTATTTCCAAATCAGGTCATATTCCGAGGTAGTGGGGTTAGGAATTCAACATTTAATTTGAGATGACACAATACAACCCATAAGGGACTCTAACAGTTTCTTTTCAAAACCACTTTATTCCCAAATGCACAACTTCAGGGCTACCTAACTTTTCTTGAGCACATTCATTCAAGTCATCTGAAATATGGCAATACTGTATAAATGATAGTCAAGGGAAACTTCAAATTCTTTGTTTTTCCAACACATAATTTCTACAGAAAAAGACAAAAGTTTCTTTGTTAATCCATTATCTGGCACAAGAATGGGTTTCTGCCACCAGGATAAATGTTCTTTTGTCCTGAACCTTTTAATTTTTGCATGGCTTCTGAGACTCGGGAAGGTCCAGGATGGAGAGTAGGAAGGGCTGCCTACACATAATCCAAAAGAAGGGGCTGATCTCATCCAGGATGGCTCTAAGCTTTGCAGATGTTGACAAGTGAGTTCAGCATAGAAAGCAGAAAGTTTCAAATTTCCATATTTCTTTCTTACTGCAGATGTGTAGACAGATGAAAATTGCTGAGTTTATAGAGTGGATGGCAAGCATGTTTGAAGTGTGATGCCAGACAATTTGGGACCACATAAGCCAGAAGATAGCTTTGGGATGCTCTATTCCAGCATTTCTCACCCTGAATTTTGTGGAATTCATAGTTGTTGCAGAATAAAAGGAATGTTGTAATCAGATAAGTTTGATGAATGCTAAATAAATAAATGTAAACAGGTTTACTTCCAGAGGGTTTTTTAGTATTTTAAAATGGCAAATGTGTATTGTGTATCTCCAAGAAAGAGCTATATAGTAGTTGGAATTTCCTACATTTTTGAACTAACAAACTTTGGAAATTTCTTGCATTATTTTCAGTGAGTCAATATTTAGCTCACTAGCATTAGCACTCTGTAGAATCTAGTATGGGTTACTAATGTGGTCTCATTCCTTTGTTTTACATATGCAGAAATGTAGACTCTGAAGATAGTCTCAGAGGAGTCTCAAAGGAGAGGAGAAGTCCTAACAATCATTGGTTATTTGGCCAAATAAATATACATAATAAATGATCAGAGCCAAGACCCAAAACCAAAGTCTTGACCCCCTGCCAGTGATTTTCCACACAGCCATAGGACTTCTGCACATAACTGAGTACTCTTGGGGGTTTCAGATTTGATAAGCCTCTGAGAAGATTTGCTTGTCCAGAACTGGAACCATCACATTGTTTTGTTCTTAATTAAGAAACAGATGCTAGTCCTTAGATATCCAGTAGCCCTATGACGTTAAATCTGAAGATCTGTGACAGTAACCTAGAGAGCTTGTCCTTTAAAATTCAGTCATTTATTTTTCAAGTATTTATTTGAGCACCTTTTGCAAAAAGAGCAGTGAACAAAGTAGAGAAATATTCCTGTGCTAGTGGACTTTCAATTTTAGCAGAAAGGAATTTAATTTAATAATTAAATTTAAATAATAGCTCACAATTTAAAGACAAATTTAAAAATTATTCAGAAATAAGTAAAAAAATGAAATTTGACACTGTCAAATACTTCAAAATACACAAAGTATATTGATGAGTAGAAAATCTTGTGAGGGTAAGGGGCTTTGGGTAGTCCCTGAATTCTGCTCTATGGAGGTGACAGTCAAACTGGCTGAATTCCAACCTGAAGGAGGAAAGGAGCCACTCATTGAAACTGGGAAATGAGAAACCCAGGCAGAAGAAGAGGCATGCATGGCTTCTACTGGAGAGAGGCATGAGTCAGAGACTAAAAGAGGCTGGAGCATAAAGACCAAAGGGTAGGAAGAGAAATAGGCATTGAGATCAGATTCCTGGGATCCAGCAAGGATTTCAATTTGCTAAGTGTGAGACAGACTCAGGCATCTGCCTTTCAAACAAAGATCCAGGTGTTTCTGATTCAGGTGATCCATGAAAAGCACTTAACAAAATTTTGTACTAATCCTTTGGACATACATGACTCAAAACCAAAATACAGAGCATTTGCTGAGTAGAGAGGGACCATGGTTCTCCACTCATGGTCCATATATCTAGGGCAACTTAGGAATAAATCAACTAACTTAAGGAAATTTAAAGGAAGGGCACTCTACAGTCAAGCTTGGTCTAAAGTAACTTACTGGTCAATGCAGTACATGCCAATTGGCTATGCATCCTGTCATGCCCATGTAAGACCGAGGACAGGTGTGAAAGTTCAAATTATGCCACCTCACTTTCCCAAAAGACATACATGTGTACCTGGTTTAGCTAATCAAAAGATATCCAAAGAGGACTTACACTTAATTTTTTTTTTTTTTTTTTGAGTGAGAGAGAGAGAGAGAAAGCATACATGTGGAAGCAGTAGAGGAGGAGGGAGAGAGAATGTCAAGTAGGCTTCAGCCCAGTGTGGAGCCCAACACAGGGCTCCATCTCATGATGCTGAGATCATGACCTGAGCTGAAATCAAGAGTCAGACACTTAACTGACTGAGCCACCCAGGCTCCCCAAAGAGGGCCTACACTTTTATGGAAAAAAGACAAAAAGTAAAAACAGTGTTTGACATTTGTATGGCAGCAAGCCATTACAGAGGAAGTATGCAGCAATAGTGATGCCTCCCAGCTCTTTCCCAGGTGCTACACTCAGCATCAAGCCACCATGGCTTTGAATCATGTCTATGAGCATCTGTGCTTTATCTCAATTTATTCTGTCCATCCATTAGCAAGATGCGTCTGGAAGTTATCAGAAAAGCCCAGGAGAGGTTATTTTTGGGGTTTGGGAATGCTAAAAAAATTTTTCCATATAAATTAATGGTAATTGCTTCTTTGCTTGATGCCATTTTAGCTTATGAAAGTTTTCATTGGAATGCTCTACTTTCAGATAGCAGGGGAAATCTGTAATGTTAGCTGCCCTTCAAATATGAAGGGAAATAAAAGAAAATAGACAACACTTATGGAAAACATTCTATGATGCTTATCCAAAAATACTAAAGAAAAAAAAAACAAAAGAAATCGATTACATATCCTTTTAAATTCAATTATTCTGTATTAGGTTCCTTTTTTTTTTCCTTCAGAAAGAATAAGGGTAATAAAAACAAAAATGTTTTTTATAAGGAAAAAAGTAAAAGCCCAATAATAGTCTCTCTATCATTCTAACACTATCCAGTATTTTTAGATGACCGCCCACACATTACTCATCTGTCTAGTGACCAATACCTTTTTTAAGATGGGTGCCTGGGTATGGAATGCCATCCTGTTGCCATGCAACAAAGAAAAGTTTGGTGGTGTCAAGGGACTGTAATGCATGATCCAAAATTTGCAATATATATTTTAAAGTAAACTGCAATCAAAACTTAACTTCGAAAAGAGTCTGATATTTATGAGCTACTTAACTGTTGTAGGTACATGTCAGCACTGTTGTCAATGAGACTCACAGCAGCACTAGAGATGAAAACTGGATCAACCTTACCAATATGACAGGCAGCAGTTGGACTCAGAAATTGATACAGGGTATGTCTGGCTGTGACCATCCATCAATTCATTCACTATTATCATTCCTAAACTTTCTTATTCTCTAGAATGATCAATAATCCTTCACCTGATAAATGCTCTAAACTTACTATCCATGACATTGCCCCGCTCCTTATCTGTGAGCTCTTTCTTAGCTCTATGGACCAAGCACTTAAAGACACATGGTAGAGATAGAATGAGAGAGAGGCTATTGGATTTCTGTTTTTTTATCCTAAAAGCATTTTTTTCTTCTTCTTTTTGTTTTCATTAGCAAAAACAAACAAACCAAAACAACCATGGAATAATTATGTAATTTCAATTTCTTATTTTTTCTTTATTATTTTAGATAAGGCTTCTTAGCACATTTCTCAGCACAATCATCTATTTTCTTTTAATCCTCAGAAATCTGAGTATCTTCTCTTGGCATTTACATTTATATCAAACCAAAGAATGGCATACATGAATGAATGGTTAGAATGTAGCTAATGGTTAGAGAGCTGAGCTCTAGTCCCAGTTATTTTACCTCATATTCATAGGACTATATAACATGTCATTTATGTCTTGGAGTCTTAGTTTTCCGATCCATAAATTGAGGACACTAATATCTCTTCTCTATCCTTTATATGTTTGAGATAAAAATCAAAACAAAGACATCTTTTAATGTGAGTGTGAGGGTGTTTCAAAAATCATAAATGTGGTTCAAAAATATCAGCTATTAAAATCATTTTACTTAAAGCAAGAAAAAAAGCAGCATGGCATTTAGTTGATTTCTGTATTATGACATTCATATGTGTATAACTTTAGTCAAACAACATTTATTAATCAAAAAGAAGATGAATGCTTGTAAAATGCTTAGAGAATTATAAACGGCTATATAAATATGCATGTTATTGCTAGACTGTGATTATATGTAAACATATGCTTGCTACCATAATGAATACAAAGAAGTATTCAGTACAAAGAGCAGATAATATTACATAGGTATGTTAATTCTATATTTAAAAAAGGATAAGCCTAAGAATGTTAAAACAAATAGCACATCAAACTATAATCTTATGTAGCAACATAAGAAACAGAAGACGTTATTTAGCCAATGACATTGCACAGCAGATGTAATCCACTGAATGCAATGAGATCCTTGCTTTATTTTTTTTAAGTGTTCTTTTTTTTTTAAGATTCTATTTATTTATTTGACAGACAGAGATTACAAGTAGGCAGAGAGGCAGGCAGAGAGAGAGAGGAGGGAGGAAGCAGGCTCTCCACTGAGCAGAGAGCCCGATGTGGGGCTCGATTCCAAGACCCTGAGATCATGACCTGAGGTGAAGGCAGAGGCTTAACCCACTGAGCCACCCAGGCGCCCTGAGATCCTTGCTTTAATATAATACAGAAAGAGTTGGAGTTATATGATATATCAGTAACACCTGTGAGCAATGACCTAAACTCTTTGCATTTGAGCTAAAACAACCTTATATGGGAATTTGGTCATCATTCCCACTAAAGATTTTACCATTCCATATTTTCATTCTTGCCATGAAACCATCCAAACACTATCAACTGAAATTCTTGCTGAATCTACAACAAAATGATAAAAGTAAAATAAAACAAAAGAAAATCAGTTATCCTAACTTGCTTGGTTGACAATCTAAATTATTGAGTAGCCAAACTATTGAACATAACACTGAAATATTTTATATTTAATCCTTAACTGATATACTGTAGTCATTATCACCCCCAAACGAGGAAACTCTGAGTGGAGTCATCAGTAGCACAATTAGGGATTCAGAGCTGGACTTCCAAGCCAGTTTTATATGACAATCCCTAGGGTCTCAGTCCATCATATATTCTGAAATACAGACTTATGTTGAGATGGGATATAACTATTTAATTAAATATTTTATGTAGAGTTGTATATACCAGAGTTAACTGTATTACAATAATTGGGAAAGTATGGACTGGAGAAAGTATGTGAATAAAATTGCAAAGAATTTATTTCTCAAAAAAATAACTCAAATAAATTGATAAGAAATAATTTATATTCTTCAAAATATAAATGGAACATTAATAGTACAGAAATAATAGAGAAATATTCACACTAATATGAAATACCTCCCACCCCTAGACCAAGCAAATTAAAGCAGAGGTGCCATTTCATATGTAATCAACAAAAAAAATTATACTTGATGTTGGCAAAGATGAGAGGAGTCTGGAACAGTATGGAATTATACAATCTTTTTTTTGAAAGTGTTTCAACATCTGCATGAATGTCTTTATCTTTTGATCTAGTAATCTCACTCATAGGTATATATTCTAGGGAAACAATCCAATAAGAATGAACTATATTCCCAAAGATGTTCATTAAGGTATAATGAGGAAAAAATAGAAATAAACTAAATGTCAAACGAAAGAGGAGTAGCTGAGTAAATTATAATGCATCAAGCCAGCAGCATTTTGTGCAGTTATTAAAAATGATAAATATGAAGACTATATAGCAACATGGAATACTTTTAGTATATAATGGAAAGTAAAATGAGATATAACATTTTATGATTAAATAATAATAAATAAGAATTAAAGGCAAAAATAACATGAGGGGAACTTAAAAAGAAGAATGCATGTTTTAAAATAATGTTGTTTTATTCAATGTAGTCTTTTATACATTATTTCTTATTTAATAGAAAATATTTTAAATTATTTATATGTTAATAATATATTAATATTTATATGTTCATGCTACAGAATAATTTTTCAAATTCACTTTCCAAGTAATTAAAATTTGGCCATCACACTTCACTGTATTTGTATTGAGTAGGTGTGTTTGAAAGAGGAGCAACACTACTTCTAAATCTCTGCATCTTTAAGAATGCCATGCCTCAACCCAGAAAATGGGATGGAAGTAAATTTATGCCACTGCTGCTACCTAAGAGCCAAAGATCAACTTCAGAGGGACAGATATAGTAATTATTAAGATGTCCAATAGGAAAACTCATTTCAACCCATCGAATACACTATTGAGTATTCTTATATTCAAAAATATTTGGTGTGGTTGAAGTGAGGAAAGAAAGGAATATTCTAGGGGTTCATATGCTGGACTCATCTTGACAGATGCATAAGCAATCAATGAAAGGATGTGCCGAAAGAAGTAGAATAGGGACACAAAAAGTACCATGGTTATATAGGAGGATGACGTGTCCCTCCAGTAATCGTGGGAAGATTTTTAGTCCCATGCTTATCTTGAAAAATTCTCCACCTTTTATGAGGCTTAGCACAAATTATGCTGTAATAGAACAGTTTTTAGATATTGGTGCTCGATTACACTAACCATGGTTGTTTGTCTCACTGGAGTCTTCACTTCATTGGCAGTTCTCTTCATTTTACTCATGGTCATTTTATTTGATTGTTGGGAGTATTTGTGAGGTTGGCCACTTCTTTTCCTTGAAAATCTATTTCTTTGGCTTCAATGACACCATATTCTTTTGATATTTCTTCTTCTGACTGTTTCTTTCTATTCTTATTTGATGGTTCTTCCATTTGGACCTAATCCTTCATTCTGGAGTCCCTCAGTGCTAGGTGTTAGGCACTCTCCAGTTTCTTTATGTCTTTATAGGTAATTCCATGCACTTTCATGACTTAGCACTTTCTTTTAATTTTAACTGCCTATTTAAAATCGACCTTGGATGTCTCACATCTCTCTCAAACTCAACATGCCCATAACTAAACTAAAAATCTCCCACCCAAACCATTTTTCCTATGTATCATTCATCTTAATAATGCCAGTATATGATCAGATGTACAGCTGAAATCTGGGATCCATCTGTAATATTCCTTTATCACTCATCCTTCCATCTAATCAATCAGGATAAAGATAAAGTCAATGTCATAGAAGGCAGAAGAAGAGATGTGGTTCTTGGTGGTATTGTCTGATCAGTACCAGACATTATAATTACCAGAGAATCAATAAATATCACTTATTTGTTATTTGACTTGTGACCTTTATCCCTTGCTTAGTTTCTCATAATTACTGATATTCTTGGTACTTTCTCTTCCCTTGGCTTCAAGATAGCTGTCACTTGGTTTTCCTCTTTCCTTTCCTTTCCCTTTCCCCTTTCCTTTCCTTTCCTTTCCTTTCCTTTCCTTTCCTTTCCTTTCCTTTCCTTTCCTCTTTCCTTCTTTCTTTCTTTCTTTCTTTCTTTCTTTCTTTCTTTCTTTCTTTCTTTCTTTCTTTCTTTCTTTCTTTCTTTCTTCTTTCTTTCTGTTTCTTTTTTTTTCCCCCTCCATGCTTCTCCTTTCTAGTCTTCTGGCATGGTCATCCTCCTTCAAGCCACAAGATGCTGACATTCCACTAAGATTGCTCATTAGCTGTCTCTCCTTTTTCACTTGATATTTTCTCCCTGTGTGATTTCATCCATGCTCACAGATTCAATTATCATCCAGTTACAACTGATTCATACAATTATATCTCTAGGCAATAACACCTCTTCTGAGTTTCATATTTGTATAACCAACTGCTTACCGTACATTGCTTTCTGGGTATTTCAAAAGACATCTCAAACTCAACATGGCCAAAATTGATATACGATTTTCCTTCCCCCACTTTCCCAGAGTCTCAACTTTGTCTATTATTCCTAATAGCAGTAAATACCACCATTAGATTTGCAAGAGTACAAATCAGATCACCAAAGTCATCTTTGACACCTTCATAGTATGAAAAAAAAATTTAATTCTTGCTTTGAAAATTTTGGTGGCTGCCTATTTCATTTAGAATTAAGAAACTCCTTAATATGTTGTATATGATCCTACCATGATCCAATCTCTATCCATTTGTCAAATCAGATAAATCTCCCTATCACTCTTTGCACTTTTGATTATGCTACTAAACTGCTCTTTTGTCTTTCCTTCCCCCTCCCATCACTGAATCTTTGCATGTGTACTACCCCCCTCCCCGGCATCTCGATTGGAAATCATCCTTCCTTTATTTGTCTAATTACCAACTGGTCATGCTTCAGATTTCAGCTCAAGTGTTATTTTCTCAGAGAAACCTTCTCTGATGTACTTTGCAATGTCATATAGCCCTGTCTTAGGTTCACATAGTTTGGATAGTTTTCTATTTTAGTGCACATCACAGATGTAAATGTGTGTGTGTGTGTGTGTGTATTTGTATATGTCCCCTCCACCCTGCTTGCCTGGAAAGTCTATAAAGGAGGGATTCTAACTGTATTTTCTCACTGTTATATCCATAGTACCTGGCATAGTACCTGGCACATGGTAAATATGCAATATAAATTTTTTAAATGAAAGATTGCATGAAGAAGCAAATGGCTGAATTTCTTTGCTGTAGTGCTCAGAATATTGAGTTTGGAATATTGTATTTGAACCTGGATTCAAATCAGTAAAATGAATATATATAAAAAATATATATATACTTAATAAATTAGCAAGTGGTTAAAAAAATCAAATTATCAAGAGGTTGAAAAGTATTTATTAGAAAAGATGAAAAGAACTGCCAATGTTTACTTGAGAAAATGACAGTTAAGCAGCACAAAAGGTCATAGATTCCTTAAGGGCACATGTCAGGAAAGAATCATTGGCTTACAGAATCACACTCTAGTGTACCCCAGGAAAACTACTGAAATTAAGAAAATTAGAGAAACTGTCTCATAATAAGGCACACTTATCTATGATAGAGAAGCAGTAAAAGAATAACTAGAGTTCATAGTCTTGCAAAGTAGAAAAAATACTGACTGAGAACCAGAAAAGTTGTGTTCTAGTGCTAGCTCTACTCTTTTCTTTCAGTTTGAGTGGCACAATCACTTAAATATGTTGACCATGACTTCTTCATCAATAATGTCTTCTGTAATAAAGTTCTGAAATTCTGATTCTGTTGTTCCAGAAGAGTTTTACATGAAATGAGACTATAAACTACTCAAAGGAAGGGACCACGTCTTACTTATGGCTATACTCACCAGGGTCTGCCGTGGGATATTGTGGCTAGTGGACTGTACCGTTAACCCAGTTGAATTGTTTATTTTATAGCATACCCTTACGAATATCTTCAGACAATAAATCCCTTATAAAAATACATGCCAAATTTTACGTGTAGGTTGGATGTGCATTTTTCTGGGGGGAGAAGAGCAAAAGCTTTTATAATATAGTTAAATAAGAGAATAAAAACTCCAAATGTGGAATTATTGAATGTTTATGTTAGTTTCATATCTCCTGTTGCACTCAATGTATATTACTCAGTGGGGATCATCCTGATGTATCACCATCTACCCCACTTTAGTAATATAATAATTTATAATATAATATGTATTATATATTATAATATCATATATTGTATTTAATAATATACCCACTATTAAATAGTCAGTTAATAAATATTTCTTATGGATTTACCAATAGTGTACCAGGTGTTGGGGATACAGCAGTGATAACCAGATTTAGAAACAACTACAAATATTGTTCTCAGGATACTTAGTTTCTAGTGGAGGAAAACAGTGAATAAATATGCAAACATAAGAAAAATCACTCATAATGATATAAAAACAAAATGTCACAAAAAAGAAGAGAAAGGATAATGCATTGAGTGGGGTGGGAGGAAGTTGGCTGGGTGGTCAGGAAAGGGCTGAACATTCAGTTTCAGAGTAAAAAAGGCACCAGAAGAGAAGTCATAAGATACTATCTCTAGATAATAGCCTCTATTAGCTGTGAAACCCTGAGTAAGTCAGGTATGCTGTCTGAATCTCCATTTTCTCATCTTTTCAAAGATATCCTATATTTATTTTTCATACTTCAAAGAACTATTATACTTTTAAGTTTTTGTATTAGGATATTCACTTTCTTTGGAAATCAAAAAACTTTCCATTCTGCAATCAATATTATCCCATGGTTTGCATGGCATCAAACTGTCACCTTCTGATCAATAACTCTTGTCTTGTCATTTTCTCCCCTCCACAGCTTCTTTTCCCAACCAACTACTCTCTACTGACTGGAAAGGGAGGAGGCAGATAGAAGTGGAGGAGCAAAGAGGGAGAGATTTGAAGGAGACCCTGAGTTGAGCCCCATCCATCAAATATCCATATAAACTCATTCCCCTACACATCCTGAATCCCCAAATTGATGAAACCAAAACTAGACTATTTTTAGCCCCAGGCATGCAGGAAGAAACAATGGCTGTATCTAAAGAAAGTTGAAGTTATAAACAGATTCGTCCTCAGAAGTGGGTACACTGCAATGCTGACACCACCTCAGTCTCAGCCCTGGATATGTATAAATCCCATTAGCCAGGGTTCTTTCTTCTCTAGAGAAGTATAACCTTGGATCACACTATATTTCAAGCTTATTGAACCTAATCTTAAATATTCGGGGCTGGGGGCCTGTGAGAAGAGCATTTTTTTTTTTAATATTTTATTTATTTGACAGAGAGAAATCACAACTAGGCAGAGAGGCAGGCAGAGAGAGAGGAGGAAGCAGGCTCCCTGTGGAGCAGAGAGCCCGATGCGGGGCTCGATCCCAGGACCCTGGGATCATGACCTGAGCCGAAGGCAGGGGCTTTAACCCACTGAGCCACCCAGGTGCCCCAAGAAGAGCATTATTTGTTCTTGAATCAAAACAAGAGGGGGAAACCCTAATATTCATGATTTATGATGCATAGCTTTACTTCTAGTTTCACTCATCTAGGAAATAAGATGAGACTATAAAATCAAACATATACACTTTCAGTTATAAAAAAAAATACACACAGGCCAACAAAACATAAAGTAGGGCCCACCCTACGGAGTACTGTGAAACAAAACATCCCTATCTTTGCCAACACAGACTCTTCAAACTTTTAAGAATGAGGGAGCAATCCTTAGCTTTCTCTGAAGTCCCCACAAAAAAATCACCTTTATTTCTTATGCTATTTCTGATGGGCATATTAAATCTCTATTTTTTTTTGTAGCAGCTTTGTACATAAATTTTTTTACTATATTATGTTAGTCACCATATAGTACATCATCAGTTTTTGATGTACCATTCCATGATTCATTGTTTGTGTATAACACCCAGTGCTCCATTTCTTTTTAACTTTGCAAGTACTTTATCTGTACCTTTCTTAAAGAATTTTCTACTCCTCTTCACCATGAATCATAGATTTTTAAAAAACACATTTTGGTTCCTCACCAATTTTAAAGGTCAGGATTTGTGACTGTTTTACTTTTTCTCAACAGTGTTTTATTTAAAGCCTTGCATATAGTAAATGCTTAGTAATTGTCAGATGAATGAATGAGTCAAAGTTTGAGGACTCATTTAAATAAAAGTACATGTGTTTTATAAAAAATATGAATTCAGTATGAAAAGTCTTCGATGTTTCTTAAGCAAAATTGAAAGGGAAAAAACCACGATAATTCTCTCTCTTAAAAATTCAATGATCACCCTAGAATACCAAAACGTTTTTTTCAGGAATGAAGTAAATCTTTTTCAAATACCCTCCTAAAACTTAACAATTTTATCTTTCAGACTTTCTTAATCTTAATCGCACAATAAGAATTTTATTAACTCTAATTGCTCTTTGATCAGACTTTTGATTATTTACCCTGAGGCTACATTGTAGATTCTAGGTTGTTCTGCACAGTTGTAATTACCATACGTTTTCATTAATCTAATTCTTTTAGCTGGCTGTTTACTGAGTGGTCTTAGTGTCAATCAATTATCCTGCTAGCCCAACCATCAAAACAATTAGATGGGGTTTAGTTCTCAAGGTGTAGTCATTAGGGTATTTTATTACACATTTCCAGCCTATTAGAGAGTAACCAGAAAAAGACAAATAGGAGATTTTTCAAATGCAGTTTTATCACTGTTACTAAGCACAGAACTACCAGGCACTCATCTATGTGGCTAACATTAAGATCAAAGGATATGGGTCTTGGGAAACATTATTAAACATTTGAAAAATGAAGCCATGTAGATCTAAGTAAATGGAAAAATAATCAGTGCGAATTGACATTTCCTTTCAAATACACTAGAAACCAGACTTTTCTAGTCAACACAGAAATTGTCCTTCATCAGACCACTACATTTGATGGTCTCCTAGCAATATTTCTTCAAAGAAATACTTTAAGTGTTTAAAAAAAATACCTTAATTCCTCAAAAATTAGTTATCATAGTTATCCAAAACCCTTACAGAGTTTGACTAATTCTACATGCATTGCTCTGCACGCATTATTTCACTCCTCCCACCTTTCCTTCCTTGATTTCTTTCATCAAGCGGTCCCTGAGCACATGTATCATGCTGCTAAGACACTGCACAAAAAGAAAGACAACACAGCTCTTGGGCTCAGAGTCTTGTAGCAAGAGACCACAACATAGACTCCTGTGCCACTAAGGGGGCAAATGTCACAAAGCACAGTACACCAGACTAATCAGAACTACCAATTCTTACTGAGGTACTTAACTATTCTATTCTATTTTCCTGTTATAAAAGTAATAATTATTGACCTTTGTTGAGCAGTGCCAATATACCAGAGACTGTTCTAAAGACTTAGGTGCATTGAGTCATATAGACCTTCCAAGAATTCTATGAATTGGTAATTAGATATCCTCATTTTGCAACGGAGGCACCAAGAGCTTGAATAATTTGCAAGAGGTATTCAATTAATAAGTGACAGTTCCAGGATGTAAACATGGAGCTTGTGCTTTTAAACCTCTCTTCCCCAGTGGCTCTCTGACTCTACAATGCACAGGAGAATCACCAGCTGTGTTTGTTCAAACGCATTTTACTATATCGTCAAGACACACACCTGTCCTTAGAGTATCTGATTCAGTAGGTCTCGCTGGGGCTTGAGAATCTGCATTTCTATCAAGTTTCCAAGACGTGCTGATGCTCCTAGTCCATAGATCACACTTTAAGAACCACTGCTCTACCATATTGCAAACCCCTCAGTCTCTTCAATCCTCCTGCATGCCCACCAGCTCCACAACTCTTAATTCTCAGTAGGGAAGCTCACCACTTCCTAGAGAAAATGAGGCTCAGTAAGTCAAATTTCTCCCCTTTCCACTTTCCCACTGCCCTCCTCCAATTCAGTCCTATCATTATCTTCTCTCATTATCTCCTTCTCTTCCACATTTGTTGTGAAAGTTTGCTGTTCAATGTCTATTTTTCTAAATGTGGACTCCATCATTCACACTCCCTGAGGACCTTATTTAGCCACATGTACCAGTATGTCAAATAAACATGACTTATGATCATTAAAACACAACTTTTTGTGTGTATTCTCTTGTCCATTTACATTTATTCAGTGGATTCTCTCCCCTCGACTACTATCACTATAAAAACTCAAACAGTCCTATGACTTTTCTGGTCATGTGTAGGTAGCAGAGAATATCACTAACTAATAATCTAGTCCTAAAAAAATAATCAAAAATCTGAAGTTTTATCCAGCTAAAGCTTTTCCTACTGCAGGCAGGCAGATCTCCTGCCATCAAGGAAAGGAAGAGGGTAGTCCGTGTTTCTTACTCTCCTGTCTCTCACTAGGAAAGGGAAGGGGCAACATTCTTAGCTGATTAATGCTGTTGTAAGACGCTTTATGCTCTCCAGCCCTACTGTATGTTGGAAGCTGATTTTTCTCTCTTCATGGGGGAATTTTTAGGTTCTTCAGAAGCTCCTCAGCTGAGCACTTCATACTTCAACTCTATGATGTGACCAATGAATTGCTCCTAGTTTGGCTTCTGATTTTCTGGAAGTCCACTCCCTATAGACCTACCCCTTTACCACCCCAGGGAGTTTATTTAAGCCAGAATCAAAATGAGACCATGCTAGCTCTCTGTTGTAGCCTATATCTGGTTCAGAAGTAATCTTTATACATCTTTGGCCCTCAAAAATTCTTGGAAAGTACTTTCTTTCTAGATGAGAAGAGGGAGGTCTTAACTTTCTTGGCATGAGTTGGATACAAGTCCTCTGTGCGCTATGACTGGCAGACACCCGTATCATGGTCCCAGGGAAGCCCAAAAAACCTAAATTGACATTTCTACAAAAAGTCTGGTGCCTCATTTTAGAATTTTACATGTACTGTTTCTCAGTGCTTTGGGGAAATTTTTCACATAGAATTCTATCACAAAATTTTTCATCACTTTCTTGTACACTTATTCCCTTTAACCAGCTCTTTCTATGTATGGTAACACACTCAAATTAAAACACAATAAAACACATCTTTAACCTCCCCTCTC
Organism: Meles meles; assembly: GCF_922984935.1. Taxonomy (NCBI): domain Eukaryota; kingdom Metazoa; phylum Chordata; class Mammalia; order Carnivora; family Mustelidae; genus Meles; species Meles meles. The sequence continues at coordinate 64,620,808 of NC_060069.1, forward strand.
AGCATCATGCCTCTCTCTCTTTCCTTTTTCAGTCAAATCTCTGTACTCTTTCTCCATTTCTTCATGTTTCAATCACTTTCTATCCTACTGAAATTTGATTTTAGTCCCTCTTCCTCTCTGAAAGTAGACAGTGACTACCTAGTTGCTCTTTTCTACAGATATATTTTTAAAAAGATTTCACTTATTTGTCAGAGAGAAAGTGGACATGAGCAAGGGGAGCAGCAGGCAGAGGGAGAAGCAGGCTCCCTGCTGAGCGCGGAACCCCACGTGGGATTTGATCCCAGGACCCTAGGATCATGATCTGTGCAGAAGGCAGCCATTTAACCGACTGGGCCACCCAGGTGTGCCTTTATGGATATTTTCCAGCCCTTATCAAAGCTAACTTCCTTTGACAATCCACATATAAGCAATTTCCTTCCTTGGAATCTTTCTTTGACTTTTGTGACTCCACATTTCCGTAGTTCCCTTTATGGTTTCCGCTCTCTTAATTCAAAGACTTCATTTCTTCCCCGATACCATTTCTCAAATATTAGAGCATGTACCCAGGTTTTCACCTTTGACATCTTCTTGTCTATATTCTCTTCCCAGGCAATTTCACCATTCACCACACCATTGCCAATAACTCATAAACGGATTTCCGCTAGCATTTCACTTGCTATCTCAAATTTAACATGTCTAAAATGCTGAACTCCAAACCCACTCTTCTTCCTATATTTCCAGTCAATTCTCCAGTAGCACAATTCCTCCCTTATCTCTTGCATGCAGTCTTTCATCCCAGTTTTTAAAAAGGAGAAGTCTCAGGTAGCATCAGTAGCAAAAAACTACCATGTATTATTCCACAGTAACTATGTATCAGGTAGGTAGTTTGTAGATAAGGGCACTTAGATTCAGAGGTTGAATAATGTGCCCAAATCACAGAACTCTTAGTTGACAAGGTCACGATTTGAACCCAGATCTAGATGGGTACTCTTAGTCACTATGCTGTGCTGTGTTCCTCTAATAGCTCTGGAATCTACCCCTTCTTTAAAACCTCAAGCTTTAATTCATGCCTATAGCTTCAGATAAAATCCAACTTTCTTTCCATTAGAAGCAAAGCCCTTCATTATCTGGCTCTTTCATCCCTTCCTACTTAATCTCTTCCTACCTACATAGGTAGCAGTGGACTGCAGCCACACTGAATGCTTGCATTTGGATTCAATTCTCATTAAAATGTCATTCTTTCTATCTCGAATGCTCATCGCCTAACAGATGACTTTCTTCTGTTCTCACAAAGCACCCTCAACAGTTTCTCTTGTAGAATTTACCACAGAATATTGCATTTAATTTGTCTTGCCCTCCACTAAACACAAATGAGTGCTCTGTTGGTCTTTAGCGAAAAGGACGGTGTTTACCTTATCAAAGGTGCTCAGTAGACTGGAGTATGTTATTTAGAGATTGGAAAAGCCAATCTTAATTGCTCCTACTGTTTTAGGTATCAAAACTCTGTCAGAAATGAAACACAAGAAATGTTTCTATTCTACTTAATACATTAAAATGACTATGTAGCTCTTGTAAAATATTATAGTGCTTTAATAAAATTGGCTATTAAAAGGTTTTATTTTATAATTAAAAATTTTTAGCACAAATATCTTCATCTGCTTCATGAAGCAGAACTCTAAGATTTCTAATAAATTACTGGGCAATTACTTAGGATAAGTCAAAACTCCTTTTTGTAGCAATTTGTATTTTACCCATAGGCATCTTTCTGTACAAAAGTGGTGAGAACATAAATCAAGTTCCCAAATTTTCATAACAACTGTTAGTTCTCTACTGACATCTCACGTTTAAAGGATATGATTGCTATTAAATCAACATCATAGAACAGTGGTACTTTGGAGACTTGTCACTGAATCCAGCCCTGAACTGACTATAGCCTAATCCTAAAACATGTTCATGTAAATCAGGGATATTTGAGACAGATTGCTCAAGGGACAGGGTAATTCTAGTTTTCTATTTGTTGTCCAGGTATTAATTTAGAATCTAAACTACCTAAATTTTAGATAATACCAAATATATTTACCAATTGTATTTAATTCTTGGCTTCTACAAATGAATGATATAAGAACATTTGAAGAAATACTCTCTTCTGCAAAATACATTTGCCAATTATGTCACTTATAGACCCCTTGTAAGGCTTCATATGATAAACTCCATATAAAATTTATTAGGAAATAATCTGTCTTCTAGATGAATTGGTATGTATCCTTTCCCAAGTGATTGAAATCATAATGCACAGCATAATATCCTTGAGTATGTGACTACAGGAAAACCAAAACTCCTTAAAATTTATTTTTGGTTCCATTTGTTTAGTCATATTTTGATGTTGATATCATCCTCAATTTTATTTTCTTTTAGACTAGTAGTAGGATAGAAAAATAAGTAAAATGAAAAGTGTATATCAACAAATTGCAATAACAAGAATTTTTTTTAATCTCCTTATATATTTTTGTTTTATCCAGCTAACAATCTGGTCATATCAAAAATTATTTCTAAGTAATTGTAGAGTATTAGAGAAAGTGAACACATCAAAGTTCATACTGTAATAATTTTTCAGAAAGCCTAATATTCAATGAAGCATTCATTGAATATCTTCTGGATATAAAGGGATTTTTTTGTGTGTAGTTAACACAGTTTATTACAAGTGTCAGTAAGTATTGTGTCAAAGAAGTAAACATTGTCACTGATTCATTTTTCAAAACTACTGAATTTGTCTATAGAACTATAACTGAGGAATACAGAAAGATACAGAAATAGAAATATAGGTATATCTTACATCTCACTGTTAAAAAGAATTAGACTGAACTATATTTGAAAGGCAAAAGTCCAATAACCCATATAGCTTATGTAACAGGTAAAATGGAGATTCAGAATTCAGTCAGTATTTAAAAGATGCATTTGTGTAGTGGGAAATGATGCCCTGGATAGTTCCTAGATAAGATTTCAGATATGGTGGGGGTGCCTGGGTGGCTCAGTGGTTTAGGCCACTGCCTTCGGCTCAGGTCATGATCTCAGGGTCCTGGGATCGAGTCCCGCATCGGGCTCTCTGCTCGGCAGGGAGCCTGCTTCCCTCTCACTCTCTCTGCTTGCCTCTCTGCCTACTTGTGATCTCTCTCTGTCAAATAAATAAATAAAATCTTAAAAAAAAAAAAAAAAAAAAGATTTCAGATATGGTGGTCATGACAAATGAATGTTGAAAGTTACATGACTTATTCTAACATTATGCAACTGAAAGTATCCAAGGTGTTTCAAAGATTATGGAATATTTAAAGTGTAATTTTACACTTGATTTATTTATTCATTTACAGGAAACAAACACAAGTGTGAACCACTCAACGTTTAAGGGATGAGTAAGGGTTGAAACTCCAGCAAGCTTCTTACCATCACTCTGGAGTTGTATGTTACTAGGGCATGTGTCACCTACCTGCAAAGCTTGCAAGGCCCTGAGCCCTGGCTTCATTAGTGCATGAAACATGAACTTGAACATGTTCGAATCAACTGTGCTTTGGGCTTAGGCTTTATGTCAAGTTTATAAAAAAAAAATAAAATAAGTATTTAGAGAAATGGAAACAAGGATGAAATAAGATGATATGTATTTACAGGCCTCTGTATTTTCCTCTCAGCTCCTATGAAAGTAAGAGTTCATGTGGCTGGCAAGTTCACAGACAGGATAAGACAGAGGGAAATGGGATGAAATGTTTTTCGGAAGAACTGAGAATAATAGTAGACCTTGAAAGCAAGATGTAAGGATTATGAAGATGCTGTAGGAGACAAAAAGTCAGTAAACATTTCGAAGACACTGAACTCTGTACCAATATGAAAACTTAAACATAGGTTATTGACAAATCTGGGGTGCCTGAAGAGAGATAAAAGGCACCTGAGAGGATGCCAAAGCATAGACTGTGAGAAGAACTTTTTCAGAGGAAATGTTAGCTGTGTTCAGATCAATACAATAAAGACTGATCTATATTTAAACTACTTCAAAGAGCAAGCATGCCATTACCTATCTCTGTAAAGTCACCTTATTGCAGTTCAGGCAAGAGTCCTAGAGCTTCCAGGGCAGTCACTAGAAGGAAGTCACACGGGGTCCCACTGCTGTGCACCAGCATGGTCTGTTTGCTGCTATCACTGTCCAGCGGTCGGGAGTTATGCCACATCGCTTAAAGGCCTTTGAGAACTTCTTTTGCCTACTGTGCTTACAATTACTCCATTTCAGCTAGGCTATCAGCTGCTTCGCCACCCTGCTGTTACCCATCTTCCACACATGTCCGGCCCAATGTATCTGAATTTCAGTGAGCTTGACTTCCATGCTGATGTCCCAGCATCCTGCTGTTGTTGACCTTGTCTTGCCATTAGATGTTAAGTATGACTTGTAGGCAAAGTTGATGAAACTATTCCAGGAACTGTACGATTTTTTTTTTTTTTAAGATATTAGTCTTCAGTGCATATAGTGGAGAAATTTTGGCATTGCTATCAGTTAGTTAGTCCTAGGCTTTTCTCTTTGAATGAACCTAAATGTTTGGATCATGTCATTCTGTGTATCTTCTGTATATATTCTGTATACCTTGTAAAATACACTCTAGGTCATCAAAGCCACTTTTAATTCGGGGGTTTACCAAGGTTTACAGCCAAGACTGCAGTAGTGACACTATTTTAAGAGGATATTTCATCTATTTTATACAGTGTTCTTTTCAGTTTTTGTCTTTTAGATAAATCTCTCAGATTAAGCAAGCAAGTATTACAACTCATAAAGGTTGTTCATCACTAAGACTGATGAGACACAGTGGATGGAGTCAATGTATGGACTGCATATATACTTAGCAACCACCTTTAATTCTTAAATTAGTATCAACAGGTTCCCATATTCTTTTTTTTTGGACCAATACCAAGGCTTACTTACCTTATTTTAAAGGATTTTTAAACATAAAAGCACCACAAGGGAATTAAAAATCTTGTTAAAGCCTTCACTGACAAATTAGATATGAGGCCTTAAGAAGGTAGAAGAATGAGGGCTGAAGGTAAAGAAGATCTGAGTAAGGTAAAATGGTGTAGGAACGCAAATAATGGCCTTATATTTACCTAATGACTTTGCGTCACTTTGCTCTTTGGGGAGACCATTAATATAATATACTTTATTGAGAACTTAGTAGCAGACACCATGAAGAAACAGGGGAATAAGACTGTTTCTGACTTCCCAGAGCTTACAGTCTAAGAGCTAAGACACAATTAACTTGATGTTCTGTAAGTTCAGAGAACTGTGGGAGATCTTTGGGGTGAATTCTCACTTCGGGCTAGATGATTTAGGGAATCCTTAAAAAAGGAGGTACAATTCAACTGAGCTTGAAAACTAGGTAAAATCTTGGTAGGAGAAAGATTTGTTGAGGAGAGTAGCATAAGCAGAAGTTTAAAAATAAGAAGGCTTAGGATCTTTTAGGAGAAGGAGAGTCAATGGTTACTGAGCCCAGGATCTGTAAAGGTGAAGGCATGGGAAATGACTAGAAAGGTGCGGCTGACTGGTTTTTTGTTTGTTTGTTTTGTTTTGTTTTTTGGGAGAGAGAGAGAGAGAGAGAGATCCCGTGTGCGCATACAAGGGCAGCAGGGTGGCAGAAACAGAGGGAAAGAGAATCTTAAGCAGACTCTACACCCAGCACAGAGTCCATTGTGGGGCTGGATCCTAAAACCCTGAGGTTATGACCTGAGCCGAAATCAAGAGTCAGATGGTTAACCAACCGAGCCACCCTGGCACCCCCGGGCTGACTTCTTGATGCCAGGCTTAGATGCAGGGACTTCATTTGGCAGGCTGCGGGAAGCCACTGAAGGTGTCAGTGTGATTCTTTATAAAGGTTCCCGTATTCTTTTGTGCAATGTAAAAAACAGGTAAAGCAAATAATTCCCATGCGCTCTTACTTTATTATTTATATGATTTATATGTCCTTTGATAACATAACAATATCTGTTTCTGATACTAGCCCCTTTAAAATTGAACTTCTTCACCACAGTATTTCAAATCAAAACAAATACACATGTCTTGGCATCTTCAGGTTAACCACATGTCATACACTTTTTCGATTTAAAAATAAATTTAAAAAACATGCTATCACCTATAAGCTGAATATACTAAAGTGAACTTTGAAACGCAGAGCTTTGGACTTTTTACTTGATCAGATAGTAAGTATGTGAAGGAGGGGTTTCAGGCAATAGGTCACTGGTACTATTGTTACTGAAAGGGACAAAAAAACAAATTCCAATGGAAATTATAATTATACCAAATATCGGTTGATGCCATCCAAAGTCAAAAATCTTTCATTCTCATAAAGAAGATAAGGTAAATACTACAAAATTTACAAAACTGAAGCATTTGCAAGACTAAAAGACCAAGTAAAGACAGATAATTGTACTGATTTTTCGCTCCCCCAAACATCTACATACACGTATACACATGTTTATTATATAAAATATGTATACTTAGGGGTGCCTGGCTGGCTCAGTCGGTAGATCATGCAACTCTGATCTCATGGTCTTGAGTTCAAGCCCCATGTTGGAAATAAAACTTACTTAAAATAAATAAACAAATTTTAAAAATTTAAACATATTAATATTTTAAAACTCTAACTTAAGAAAATTTGAAAAATTTCTCCGAAGTGAAAATCACTCTGTCTTTGGGATGCTAATAGATGTTCCAGAAAACAAACATATTGTGGTCAGACAAATTTGGAAAATGGGATTCAACAAAGCTAATAGGGCTCTTTACTATAACACTGTTTAGGCCTTTAATTCTGCATTACATATTTTCACAATGGGATATGGGAGAGTATACTAAAATATGGCACCATTTAACCACGCACTGACTCGTGCAGAGAATACTTATCAATAACTTAAGAAACACATTTGGAAAACAATAGCTGAAACTATAAACCAAGATGTCAGCATGCCACTCTTCAGGGTTGTTTTGTATAGTTTTTTATGATTATGTATGTTCTTACTCATAGGCATGCAGATCTCATATCTAAACAGTTACTACAAAGTCCAAAAATTTTCTCTAAATCTGATCTGTGTGACTGTCAATCCCATCCTCTTGAAAATGTTTACTGTAACTCAAACAACATTCTTACTTTTTAAAAACCTTACCGTAAAATTCCCCCCAAAATGATAATTATTTGGATTCAAGGATATATACATGTATAAGACAGTCACAAAAAAACCGAACTGCCATATTTTTTACCATGCCTTTAAAAAAATGCTTTTAGAAAGAACCATTATTAAAAGTTAAAAGTCAGCATTGTAGCTGATTCATACATCTTTTGCAAGTAGGGCAAATTTAGAAAGTAAGAGGAATATATTTCAAGCTTCTACCTCGTATCAGGTGAATTCAATACTCAAGATGCTGTCAAAACGTGCTTTGACATTCTACCATCCAAACCAGAAGTTTAGTCTTTGTTTCCTGGTACAGTGGAGAGAGCATTGAACTGGAAATCAGAAGTGAATCCTGGTCTTGGCTCTGCCCCAACTAGCTGCCTGGTGCTAGGCAAGTTCCACCGCCTCCTGAATGTGCTCCAGGATGCAGGAGGTAACCTGGGGGTCCTCTCACCATTCTATGATTTCAGTATGGTAATGAGATGAACTGCAAGACTTAGTTGTCAATCACTATTCAGAATACATAAAACAATGCCAGCCTAGCGCTCAAGTTTGGGCTGCTTCTAGCAAATATTTGCGCAAATTAGGAAAAAAAAAAAGGTCTATTCCTGGGACGGTAAATTGTAAACGGTGTCCTTTCTGAGAAGACCAAATAGAAAAAGAAGCCACATTTGTTGGGACTATTAACAAAAAAGCATTCTTTCTCCAGCTGACATGATTTGCCAAGCAAGGCTCAAGCTGATTTCAGCAGCCGGTATCCCATCCACTCAGGGCCCTATATGATTATCTGGGTTGCCCCTCTCAGGATATCCTGTTGACTCATCAAGACCTCATTTTGGTATCATCTCTCTTTTCTCTGTCTTACTCTTTTCTTTCTTTCTCTCTCTCTCCAGATGAATGTGTCTCAATTTCTCTAGTAAAACTCTTCTCCTGACCTCTTAGTCTGCTTGCTTCTCTGCATACATGGGCTTCTATAAAGTTCCCATTTACTTCCTCACCTACTCACCAACCATTCACTCCCAAATGCACTAGAGCACTGGGTTGTCAAGCCTGCCTACCTCTAGTCTGCTCACTTTTGAACTGATAGGTAAAACCCAATGGACACCTTTCAAACCTTACCTTCTTAAGCTGGATCCCAGAATTCAACAGTACCGGCTATTTTCTATATCATAAAATCCCTCTTCTATTAGTTTTGGTGGTAGCACTTTGTCCTAATTCTCATATCATCTCTAATTTTTACTGTTTTTTAAATATTAATGTTCTCCACATCCTATCTTTTGCCTTCTGTTCTTCTCAGTCTGTAAAACTCGTTAAAAATAACTTATTTGTACCCAAAACTTCAACTTCTATTATATACTGATGATTTCAAAGCTAAAATCCAGACCCCTTTCCTGAACTCCAAATCCCTACATTTAATTAATACATCTAACTAATTTCTTTTCTGGAAATCTCACGTTAAGTATAACATGTGCAAAATGGAATTGGTCATTTTTATTTTCTTCTGTGTTTTCCTTTACCTTTCCACACTAAGGTATACCCACATTACTAAAGCAATTTGTAAACCTACAAACATTACTTGAAATATCTTAAAAGTTCTTTAATGAACCCCTTTTCCTAACTACCCCTTTTACCTCCCACTTAACTCCCTGGCTCCCAACCCTGCATTAGTTAAAACTATGCTCTTTTCTCACCTCAGCTGCTTTAACTGTAGAATTGAAATGCTAACTCTCTCACACAGTTGTGGCATGAGTCAGATGAGATAATGCATTTAAAAGGCCTAGAACACAGCAGGGGTGTAATAAATGGTAGAATATTATTATTGCTGGAATTATTATTTTTATTACCAGTAGGGTTATGAGGCTCCATAAATTGTAACTCAACCATAACTACCACTAACTTTATTTACTATAGTAATAATAGTTTAGGGTTGAACTTGATCTGATTTACTAAATTAGCATTTTTCAACGGCTACATAGCAGTGAAAGGAAAGATTATAGACTAACTCAACATAAGAGATCCAAGCTTAATTTAGAATTTCAGACAGATATGGTATACTGAGCATCAACTTTCAAAATTTTAATTAGAAGTCACCCTTAGGCTATTCTATATCAGAAAGATAACTTTGCAGTTACTGAGTCAAATCCAAGAATGTGTTTGTTAGTTAATGAAACTAACACGTGCCTTGGTATTAATAGAAAATTTCCTAGTTGATTGCATAGTAAATTCTTTATCACTTTAGAACTTTAACCTCTGGGACTAAATTATGCACTTGAAATAACAAATGACTATTTGGGAAATATTTGATCCACACACTAGATTGTGTTCCAATTTGTTCAGGTAAAAGCAAACACAAAGCATTCGGGTGGAAAGCTTTGACTAAAATGTGATAGCCCCTGGTAGAGCTTTCACCAAGCATATACTTGGGGTGAGTAAGCTCAGCCTGAAAAGGATGTTTGACTTAACACATTGTGTTGTAAAAGAGAAGGCAAAATTCTCTTTTCATTGGGCTTCCAATGTAAGATGGTACCTGATTAAGAAACTTACTGACACCTCCATACAATGACCCCAAAAGGCCTCCAAAGACAGGGAAAACAAAACTCTCCTAACATCCAAACTATGCCTGACACATCAATTGCCTGACTATGGGAGTTAACTCCTGCTAACTTTTAATTGAGGTAAATTAAAGATGTATATAGATAGATAGATAATTCTGAATATTTAATATTTGATATACTTAAATATTAATAATAATTATTAGTGTTGTTCAGAATAATATGTGCATATTATTCTGAACTTCACCTTTTGTAAACCCAGTGTCTTGTGTTTGATTTTCAAAGTCCGATCTCATTTTTAAAAACTCTCTTCCCAGGTAAAACTGCTCCTGAACTCACTACAAATGTTCAAGGCTCTTCAAAACAGCTTATTGTTTTTCCATCTCCCTGTTAACTTTTTACTCAGACCAACAGACAAACTGAGGGTTTTGGAGGGGACAGGGGTGTGGGGTTGGGTGAGCCTGGTGGTGGGTATTAAGGAGGGCACGTATTGCATGGAGCACTGGGTGTGATGCATAATCAATGAATCTTGGAATACTGAAAAGAAATAAAATAAAATAAAATGGAAAAAAAAAAAGAAGCAAGAAACAGAAGAGATAGTTAAGGAAGATTTCCACGGATGACAGAGCAGCTGGGGGTCACTTCTGGAGCTCAGAATAGCTGAGTAGATAGTAAAGTCAGCTCTTGTTAAGGTTTAAAGTAGAAGTGGTTGATGAAGCTTCTTTAACTTGGGGTTAGCTTGTGAAGTTATTTTCTTTCAAAGGAGAGGAAGAGTCATCAGAAGCCTGAATCCTTGGACCCATCATTCAGTGTGAATCTAACCTTCCCCGGCAGCATACAGGGTGCCATCCCCATCTCTGCTGTACTTTGAGTCCTATGTCCTTGTCATAGGGTTTTTTCTAGGTTCACAAAAATTACACCCACCCTATACTTAACATCTATATCTAATGGTTTTCTCTGTCAGCTTTAATAGTACACGAAAGTGAGTTAGTCATATGTGAATATATTCTGACTATTACAAATGACTAATCTACTTAGTAATATTTTAAAAAATAGTTTATATGTACAAACAATATTTTCATAGCACTCCTAAATTGCCCTGAGATGGAAGGGGAATCAAATTACACTATGTTGTGATTGGTAAAGTTGGGACTACATTAAAGGTTTCCCAAACCCAAGATCTGCTACATATCTTAAGTGTATGGAGAGGATACTGATTTTTTGAGGTTCCCCTTTAATTATTTCCATCAGATTATATTTCTATCTTCATATAGAGCCAATACATCTCAAAAAAAGGGGGGGGCGCCTGGGTGGCTCAGTGGTTTAAGCCGCTGCCTTCGGCTCAGGTCATGATCTCAGGGTCCTGGGATTGAGTCCCACATCAGGCTCTCTGCTCGGCCGGGAGCCTGCTTCCCTCTCACTCTCTCTGCCTGCCTCTTTGCCTACTTATGATCTCTCTCTGTCAAATAAATACATAAAATCTTTTAAAAAAAAAATTCTCCTTTAAAAAAAAAAGGGGGGGGGGCAAGAAGTAATGGGGCAGAAGATTGGTTGGAAAAAGTACAGACTGATAGATTGATTCACTGATGGAATTTATATTCTAGTTCATATAGCTAAATAACGTAAACTATATATATGAAACAACAAAGAATCACAAACGTAGAAATTAGGTTATCAAATTGGTTTACAAAACCAAATCCAAACGCTATTCATAAATCCACATCTAAAGAATGAGCACAAGAAGAATAAAAATAAAAAGATGGTGGGGTGCCTGGGTGGTTCAGTTAGTTAAGAGGGTGCCTTCAGCTCAGATCATGATCCCAGGGTCCCGAGATTGAGCCCCACATTGGGCTCCTTGCTCAGGGAGTGTCTGTTTCTCCCCTGCCTGCCATTCACCCTGCTTGTGCTTGCTCTCTCTCTCCCTCTCTCTCTCTCTCTCTCTGTCGAATAAATAAAATCTTTAAAATAAAATAAAATAATGGTTAAGGATAAATCATCCAAATTCAATGTGAAGACAAGGAACACAATATGGTAAACTCAAGTGGTATTTCAGATACTGATACTGTAACACGTATGAGCTGTAAAGTATTAAAGATAGACCAGACATAGTATTTACAAAATCAAGAATGTTGTATTTACATAAATAAAGAAAAATCTTTTATAACTTCAAGGGAAAAATGGACAGAAACATTAGAATAAAGGGAAAAAAATAACTTGCTTCACTATTTTAAGTCTGAACAGATAAGGATGCTAATATGTAATGTATTTCTCCTTTCATAGTTTATAATTAAAAGATATATCTTATGTCTTTGCTTTAAAACCTCATGCAAATGTATCATTAATGATCATTAATCATGTACAAGTACCAAAAATAAAAACTCAATAAATCTCCATTAGTAGACAGCTCATAGGTCAAATTCTCTAAAACCCAACACTGTAAAAGTAAAAATTAGTTACAAAATTGCAATCTTCCCCAAATCCCCTGAAATTAAAACAAACAAACAAACAGAAAACTCCATAAAGTCACTGTTGTAGTCAAAGAGAGATAAAAATTCCATTTAGATATTAGTAAAAAATCACAGTGAGAATAGTACATATTAAAAATTTGAGGCATGGTCAAAGGTTTAACCAGAAATTAAAATTTTATCTGCAAATGTTTTATCACTAAGCAAGAAAAACTAAAAATAAGTGGACAAATCATTTCAATAAAAGGAAAAAAAACAAGGAAACTAGGGAGAGACATGAGTTGCACTGAATAAGTTAATGAATTGTAAAGCCAAAAAAAAAAAAATCAGTGAAAATTACTTGACAAAAGTAATAATACAGACAAATTTCTGTAAATTATGTAATACTGAGAAAAAGAAGGGGGAAAAAAGAGAATAATTTGGAAGAAAAAAAAGATCCAAAGTCTGAGAAGTTTGAGCCTGTGATACACAAATCCATATAATTCTAACATACAAATCTCAGTGAAATGATGATTTTCTAGATATAGGTGGTTAGCCAAAATCAACCAAAAACCACCAGCACAATAAAAATCCTTGGAATATTAATAATTATGGAAGAAACTAGACGAGTTGGCAAACATGTTGATGAAAATGGTTCAAAAGCAATGTCTTTCAAACTTTCAAGAAACCAATATTCTTCTGATGTATTAATTATGTAGGAGGATGGAAATTATGGAAGATTCTGAAAATTGTTTATGAATCCAGCATAATTCTGTTATAGAAACATTAAAAAAGAAAAATTTCCAGATTGTTATCACATTTTTATATTAATATAAATAGCCTAAATAAAATAACAGCAAACTGAATTTATTGTAAACTGGACCAAGTAGAGTTTATTTCAAGAATGCAAAATTTGTTGGGATTCAATATCCATGTGATTCCCCTTATCAGTAGATAAAGAAAAAATATATGATCATCTTGATAGATAAAACAAAAGTTAGGTATAAAAAACATGTATCATGTATCAAGGTAAGCATGCTCAGTCTGGGCTTGTTTGGTGGCTCAACCTTAGGGAGTCCAGATTCCTTCTCTTTTGTTACTCTGTCATCCTAAGTGTTTCCTGCTTCTGATTGGAAAAAAACATGGTTCACTACCACACATATATCTAGGACCACAGAAGGGAGACCAAAAAAAAGGTCTATGTATGTCCCATTAGAGGGAAATTATGATTATTGATTGTCTAGGAATCAATAAATGTATTATTGATTGTCTAGGAATCTAAATAGTACAGCCTTTATTCTGGGCTAAAAATCAGGGGTTCTCCAAGAAGACAAGCATGGATATTAGGGAAACAGCAATATGTGTCAGATGCCATTTCTTTCACACGTCAGTATTTGATTTTAACCCATGAGCACAAAAGAACAATATTTCAAAAGTCCCCCAATATACTATACCTATCTAAAATATAATGAACTTTGATATTTATATATGCATTATGATCTGTAGGGTTTGAGCATCTGTTTGGGGGAGAAAATTTTTATAATATTGCCTTTTTTGCCTTAATGTAGACAATGATTAATGAGTATTGGTTTAACCTAAACAACTTACCCATACAAATAAATAACACATTTGTTTCTCTCAGAAAGACATAGACTTTTAAAGCTAAGATATTTAAAATTTGTGTTACATAGTATTTAACTCTCATTAAAATGGTTATCTTTTGGTAATTTTATTGCATTAATCACAGTTTATAGCCATATCTCTAATATTTTTTGTTATTGATAACCTTTCACAGATGTCTAAAATCAGCATTTCATGATGCTTACCATATTTTCAACTCATTAAAAAGCATATCGAGCTCTGTAGGAAATAGTGAATTCTCTGAAGAAAAGAAAGTCTGCCATATGCTCAAATCAGTGGGGAAAATGAATTTTCCCATCCCCATAGAAATCTGTAAGCTATTTACTATGCAAGAGTTTACTAATGTTCCTTAGGATTCATGAGCAAGAGGATTATATTTAATGTTATTTATCAATAAGAAGTCTCAATATCATGTTTTATTTGGAATACTACACTGTAAGAGCATTTAGTGTGTTAGAAATATTCAGGAATATTCAAATATACAGTCAGGACCACCATGTAGGAATTAACGTTTCATGAAATACAGTTTAATTGAGAATATATAAAATATATTTTTGTACGATAGCAATAACTACAAGTAATATTTAATTTGTTTTAAATTACAACATTAAGAACTTACACCTAGCTTATTACAAAAGAAAGAGGAGGAGGAAGAGGAGGAAGAAGAAAAAGGAGATGATGACAACGAAGGACTTTTTGGCCAATTTCAGACACTGTTACTTTCCTCAGTTCACAAGCTGGCATTATTTTGCTTCCTTTGCTTTTAGAATACTGTTATGGAAAAAAACTGGGTTCTTGATTTGCCACGAATTTGCTGTTTAGCTTTAAATAAGTCTCTTTGCATGTCTGCTTAATCTTGTTTCTAAGAAGAAGGGCTTAGACAAACCACATAATGTAACAAAGCATTTAACCTCTGCCCCATCTAGTGACAGCTCTAATAAATCCTTATTTACCTAAAACGGGCAGTGGGCTGGATTCAACCTACTACATAAATACAGCACACAGTTTGCTGACCGTTGTTCTAGATCTTAAGTTGAATGGCTGGTTGACAGATGATCGTTTTATTATGCTTAATGATTTTCAAGTATTCTTGCATATCAAATATTAGATAATGCATTTAAAAAATAAAAATATATCTTGGGATAACTGATAAAATATGAATAAGACCTGTAGGTTAGATAATAATATTGTAATAAAGTTAAAAAAGAACTCTGTCTCAACAAATTTGGGTAATTCTATTTTGTCATTAAGATCTCTGTAAGCTGGGGCACATGGGTGGCTCAGTGCGTTAAGCGTCTGCCTTCGGCTCAGGTCATGGTCTCAGCGTCCTGGGATGCAGCCCTGCATCAGGCTCTCTGCTCAGCAGGGAGCCTGCTTCCCTGCCCCCCTCTCTGCCTGCCTCTCTGCCTACTTGTGATCTCTGTCAAATAAATAAATGAAAATCTTAAAAAAAAATCTCTGTAAGCTCTACAAAAGCATTTTCTATGTAGTTTTATGTTAAAAAGGGAATTAACATCACTAGTAAAAATATAATATAAATTCTATTTTTTATTAACTGGCATTACATTAAATTTACTTTCATATGTAAGCCATATTTATTCTTGAGCATTCTGAATGGTCTTTAATTACATTAATAGTATTGATATATGTAACAGAAATGTATTCAAAATGAACTATTTGACTAAACATAAATTAAATGATATCAAATATTTCCAAGGTTGTTTTTTTCATCATTAGATCATATCTTGAGTTATAGAAGAAATAGGTTTAGAATAATTCCCAATACATTCATATGTTAGTAATATTCTTCTTCAACTATTTTTACCTGAAACTTAAGTCAAGCAATTATTCTCCAGTTTCCTGTTTATATTCCATATTCCAACCTATCAGTCAAACTGTGATTATGCCCAGACATGATGTCACACCTATCTATAGCATTATTTGATTGGCAAGGAAGCTGGTTATACATGAAACTGACATCATATCTCAGCATAATAAAGCATTCTTTTGACAATGTATTTGTCATGAGCTCTTTATGTAAAAACCAATTAGAAACTCTTGTTTTTATAGAATTTTCTCACTGCTATAATAATCTGTATTTTCTAAGGGAAGAAAAAAATGCAGCACTTCTTTTTAGACATATTACATATACTTTGAAGCACACTTGGAAAAGTTTGTTGAATGCCACACACAATTTTCTACCTTTTTTTTTTTTTTTAAAAACTCTGGATAGGGCACAGTATTAATGTTCTATGACAAAGGTCAGCAAATTATGTCTCAGAGGCCATATTCAGCCCATTGACCATTTTTCTGTGGCCTATGAGTTAAGAATGGTTTTTATATTCTGAACGGTTGGAACAATTCAAAAGAAAAATTTTATTTCATGATGTAACAATTCTGTGAAAATGAAATCTCAGCATCCATGAATAAAGTTTTATTGGAACACAACCATATTCATTGTTAACGTTTTAGCTATGGCTCCTTTTGTGTTACAATGAAGAATCAAATAATTGCAGCCGAGATCATATGACTCATAAGGCCTACAATATTTACTATCTGGCGCTTTACTGAAAAAGTTTGCAAATCTCTTCTCTATGGTGGGTTGATTGGGAATTTTCATATATCCTGAAATTACTCAGTATTATTTCCAGATTCAATGAATAACTGTCATATTTGTAAGCTAGCCCACTATTCCTGTATTTGTGTGTATTTATGTATGTGGCTAGATATGGTAATCTGAATAAAATGATGGAAATATATTTAAAGGGAGAGTCCAGAAACAGAAGCCTTGGTTTCAGTTTGTCCTCTGCGTCTGAACCTTAGTTTAATACAGCTTAATATAAATGATAAATTATAAATAAGTTCTAAATAACTAGTTATTGTTTCTCTTATTGCTTCAGAAGTAGACTGTTTCTACTCAAAGAATATAAATATATATAGAGGGTGTATACAAAAGAAGAGATGACTCAAGGAGCAAGATTTGGCTTAGTTGACAGATGTAGCAAAATGCTGATTCTGCTTTAACTTGACAGTTTATTGAGGAAGTTAAAAGTGAAATTCACCTTGTAAAGCAAATTTCCTGTAAATTTTAAATGCAGACTTCTAGTGACAATGGTTATACTCTCTGTACCTCAAAGATAATAGCAATAATATTATTTTATATTTATCTAAGACTGACAATTTAGGAAGATCTTAGTGGTGACTACTGGTATAGATAAGGAATAAAGAGTGTTATAGAATGCATTGATGTAGATACACCACATACCATCCGTGGGTCAGACTTGATTCTTACTTCTTTCTTTCTTTCTTTTTTCATTGTTATCTATATCTATTTGTCATCCATCCGTATTTTTGAAATATTTTTAAAAATTTAACTCCAATATAGTAGACATACATTGTTATATAAGTTTTGGGTGTAAAATATAGTGATTTGACAATTCCATACATTGCCCAGTGCTCATCACAAGTGCACTCCTTAATTCCAATCACCTATTTGATTTTTGGTTCTTAAGAATAAGAGTATGTGGAAGATTAGTGAGGAGAGCAAAATGCAGCAATAAGCATATACATTTCTTCTCTTCAATAAATTACAGCAGTATAATGATGATTATATTTTAAAATATACAAATGTTTCTTTATACACTATTTGTAGCTATAAAATGTCTTTCTGTTACCTCCTTTATTGGCAGAAAGCCCACCAAGCCTGTTTCCTTTACCATTTGACTTTAGGGTATCTTTGGTAGCCATAACTGGGATGGCACATAATTTTCTCCAACTGGGATACTTTTTTTTTTTTTTAAAGATTCCACCTATTTACCTGACACACAGAGATCACAAGTGGCAGAGGGAGAGGAGGAAGCAGGCTCCCCGCGGAGCAGAGAGCCCGATGCAGGGCTCGATCCCGGGACCCCGGGACCACGACCCGAGCCAACGGCAGTGGCTCAACCCATCGAGTCACCCAGGTGCCCCTGGGATACTTTTAATAGTAAAACAAGGAACCACTAATAACTGCATCAGAAAAACAGATATAAATTGAAACAGACCCAGGCAATCCAAAACTGTCCATCATTAATCAGGATATCAACCTAGTCTCATGCCTATTTTGGTAACAATTCTAAAAATTAACAGAACTTGCTTCAGAGAATGACAGTGTCTTTCCTTTTGTTTATGAAAATCTTTCTGTAAAACAGTAAGTGCATTTTATTGTTCACACAAAATTTATCTTGTGGTAAAATGACTTAAATAATGATAATAAGATTTGGGTAAATATTAGGTAAGAGAACCTAGTACCATAAACTGATATATGAACATGAATTGCTTCCTTTCACAATTACATGATTAAATACAATTAATTGCCTTCTCATATTTTTCAAAGAAATAATTCTAAGCTACTCTGAATTCTAATAAATGCCAGAATAGATAATTAATCATTGAAAGATATGGAAGTTAAAAAGAAATTTTAAGAACCTTAAAAATAAAGTATTTGAAATGTACTTAAGATAAAAAACTGAAGGGTAACAAAAAATACTTATGGTTTTTCTGATGTAATAAACATATGTGCTCTCTGTAACCAAGTCCATGTGGTTGTAGTCTTTGTCTTCTAATAAGGATGGTATGGAATATCCATGCCAGCCGCTTGCTTTGTAGCTGATCACTATACCTATTACAGCACAGAATACTGCATCAGACCCCTTTTGGTTCCAAGAAATATAAATCCAACTCAAACAGGTTTAAACAAAAATAAGGTCATTTATTAGCTGACTTAAAGGAAAATCAAGGGTAGCCCCAGATTAATATCAGGTAGGATTCAAGAATCAAACCATGTCACAAAAATCCTTGCAGTTCTCCTCTTGTGGACAGTCTGACTGCCAACAGTTCCAGGTTTACATTTTCCATCTCAGTGACTCAGTGGAAAAAGTCAGACCAAAGTCTGGGTCTTAAGAGGCTCACTGGCTCTGACAGGGACATGTGCCCATCCCTAAACCTATCTTTGTGGGGTGGAATGGCTAAGTCTGGATCACATGCCCATCATGGGGTCTGTAGGAAGGAAGTTGCCATGCCTAAAATGTATGGAATGGGAAAGAAGTGCTTTTCCTAATGTACCCGAAGCCCGTGCCAAAATAGTGTCATCAGGAAAAGAAAGGAAAATCAGGCCAGATACCGTATCTGGTGTGATATTAGATGTCCACCACAGTATGCCTTTGTTTGCAGACACATGCACGTTCTAATACACTGTGCAGGAATTATCCTGTGGAAGAATTACATAACATGGTTTAACATTAAACTGTGGTGAAATTATGTGAGTTTATAAAGACATACACTAAAATGTACAAAATTGCTAGGATATACCATATAGAATATAAAGATTGATACCTGCTCTAAAAAATGTTACATCTCAGGGCACCTGGTTGGCTCAGTCATTTAAACATCTGAATCTTGATTTGGGCTCAGGTCATGATCTCGGGGTGTGCAATCAAGCCCCCGGGGTTCCAGGCTGGGTATAGAGGCTGTTTCGGATCTCTCTCTCTCCCACTCTACACTTCCTCCACTCCCTTTCTCTCTCCCTCTCTTTAAAAAAAAGGGGGGATTCTGGGTAACTCAGTCGCGTTCAGCTAGAGTCATGATCCCAAGATCGTGGGATCCAGCCCTGTCTGAGGCTCCCTATTCAGCAGGGAGTCTGCTTTCCCTCTCCTCCCTGCCCCTTGCTCTCTCTCTAGCTATCTCTGCTTCTGTCTCTCAAATAAATAAATAAATAAATAATCTTTTTAAAAAATTTACTCTGTTAGGAAGAGGAAGAGATAAGATCAACTAGGTTGTGGCTTCAGCATTATTAGTATAACTAATACTGCTGAAAATGCCAAGGGGAAGTCTTAGCTACAGTCTGATTTTAGCAGACAATATATATGTAGATAAGACTAATTTGATTAAACTGAAAAACTACCACAAATTTTCCAAAGAAAATTTTCCTAATATTTATTTTTTCCGGTTAGATAGAAACACAGTTTCTTTTAAAATCTAATTTTATAAATAATAACATGTTTATTATTTAGGACCACTTAAGAATAAGTTTGAACATGATTATATTTGTTTAAACTCTCCCTTGCATAAAATATATATATTTAATAAAATTAAATTTACAATATACACTTAAGCATTCTAGTTCCAGATAATTTTTTAGCCATGAAAAAATATTTTATAGTTCTCAGTAATTATATTTTTATTTCAGCAAATGTTTACCTAAACATTTATAAATGAAGCCAAACAACATGGCTACATAAAAGTCTTACCATTCATGGAGACAAATTTTCAAAGTATTTACCAATTTGTCCCATTTGTTCAATATAGTTTAAAAGTTTAGCATAAATTACTCTGTTAACTATTCTTTGGAGCATTTTATGGACAAGAGAGGAAAACAATAATTTTACCAAATTCCCTTAATTTTCTTAGCAACAAAAGGATATCAAGGCTCAATATAAAGTGGTCATATGGTCCTAACAGTTGTTTTAGCCACAGTAACGACATAAAAACTATTTGCATCTTTCCATTGCTAACACTTAATAAGCACTCCACTGAAGCATTTTCCAGGTCTATAAACAGAAATCGCTCTAGAAACAGATGGCTAAACATCCATCAAAATCAGAAGACAAAATTTATGAGAAGCCACAAAAGTAATTGATCCAGAAATGCAAGACATAATGATTTCCTCCTGACACCTTCAAGTCTAGTAACACTCTAGCAAATCTACTGTAATAAATTCTTATAAATTCTAGTTTTATATAATTTTCATCTTAGGATTATTGCCATGTCACGCTTCACTTTCTGACATAATATTATAAATATATTTTTTAGTATTTTTTAAGCTGAATATTTATAGGATGCCTTCATTTTTTTAAGACTTGGTTTTACCAACTGAAGACTGTTTCACAATTCATCATATTAAGTCTGAAAGTAGTAAAGACAAGGTTTCAAAAGCACAATTCAGATGCCTCTTTTACCTCAGAGTATATAAATTGGCATTTATAGCATTGGCTATTAAGAAGTTTTTTCTGAAAACATAAATAAGCAGAGTAGAACTTACAAAATGCCCCAAGTCATATAGAAAGATAAATCTTCCTAATTATGTTTTATGTACAGTTTTACTCTTTCCTACCCTGTAGATTGAGAAGTCTTACATTTCTTAAATGTATTATTTGTGCTAGGAAAGAAAAAATGACTAAGGGCTGCATCATGCTTAATTAAAGCACACCCCCTTTTGGCAACCAATTATTAAAATAATTAAGAATACACTCAGAAAAAGTATTTATACCTTGAAGATTTACAACTATAATAAAATATCTAAAGAATATGTTATCCTTATTTAAAGGGAACTGTACGTCTGGAGAGAATATGCTAGGAGCTATTTTTCCAAATGCCAATTTATACCGATTATCTAATTGTTTAGCTTTTTTTCTTTCTGAGTAAGTACCATTTTTTACATGAGTTGACTAAAATTAAAAGAGTGAAGAGAGGTGTCTAACATAGGGCAAATCATCCCTAGCATATAAAACCATGATTTAAAAAAATTAACAAACTATGTCTTCCATTTTTAAAAAATGTTTTTTTAAAACACATTAATTGTAATTTTCCCCAAATCCCTTTATTTTAGCAGGAATCTCTCTGGGTTGCCACTCCATTTCAATTTATAATCGACTATAATCGACTAAAACTTCCAGACACAGGATCACTTTAAAATAAAACTTTAGGAAGAATCAGGATGGAAAACATTTTTTTTTTCCGCATTCATAAGAACAGGTACTGGGGTTTCAGAACAGTTTAAGACAAATATCATATAAATATTCATGCATCTGTCTGCACTCACCTTTGCCTCCTCTCATGTCACAACCACATGCTGTCCGTCATTCTTCCTACCTATGGAAGATGTTCTCTTCCTTTGTCATCGTATTCCCTCCCACTTTTTCAGGGGCCATTCTTCTCTTAAAACTTATACTCGGGGCGCCTGGGTGGCTCAGTGGGTTAAGCCACTGCCTTCGGCTCAGGTCATGATCTCAGGGTCCTGGGATCGAGTCCCGCATTGGGCTCTCTGCTCAGCAGGGAGCCTGCTTCCCTCTCTCTCTCTCTCTCTCTCTCTCTGCCTGCCTCTCCATCTACTTGTGATCTCTCTCTGTCAAATAAATAAATAAAATCTTAAAAAAAAAAAAACTTATACTCTGTTCATTTACTCACCCATATACTCATGATAAGCAAACTGACTTCTCAAACTCAGATCTTTCTTCTGAGTTGCTGGGAAACATACTACTCCTCATCTTCTCCACATGTATGTTCTGCAGATACCTCAAAGTCAAATCTTGACACATCAGCAGAACATATGTTGGATAATCTATCACTGTCCATGCAGGAATTATAAAATTAACAATGAATATTTAGTTTACTTATGTGCCTGTGTTATGTGCTTTATCCTCCTTATTTAATTTTCACATCAGCCTCTCAGGTAATTACCTCATTTTGTAGATGAAATAAGAATCTGAAGATTTCTCTTTTTAAAGATATTATTTACTTTTCAGAGACAGAAAGAGAGAGAGAGAGAGCACACAAGTAGGGGGAGCAGCAGGCAGTGGGAGAAAACAGGCTTCCCACTGAGCAAGGAGCCTGATGGGGGACTCAATCCCAGGACCCTGGGATCATGGCCTGAGCTGAAGGCAGCCACTTACCCTACTGAGCCACCCAGGCATCCTAAGAATTTGGAGAATTTAAGCAACATTCCCAGTGCTAGCCAACTCTAAGTGGTGGACCTGAGATTTGAAGATAGGTTTTCCTGAAACAAAATTTGTGCTCAGAGGCAACTTCTACGCTGCCTCCCCATTGTCTCACGGAACCATATATGTTGATAATTTTAAAACACAGTCACCCATCTCAACTTGAAGACACACATCAGGCATTGAGAGGCAAATGAACATAGTTAAGTGTTTAAACTTTCAGTTGCTTGATTTCTTACCATAACATACTACAATTGAGTAAACTGGTGAAATCATTGCTTTAACTATTCGGATAGGTTGCCTCCCCCATTCCAGTTCACTAATATCTGCTTGATTCTTTTCATTTAATCCATGTATTCCAAATGTAGCAGTGAGTATGAACATTGAATATCGCACTTGATATAGTGACAATAATCATATTACTTACTAACCTATTTTTAAGCATCCATTCTTTTCATAAATTTGTCTTCTAGTAAGCTGAAATAAATTTTAAATTGTCACTCACATTATTTAATGTCTATATTGGATATTGTAAAGCAATTTTATATGGGTAATTTGAAGACGTTTTCATAAAATTACTTTTCATTCATAATAGTCCATGTGCAGTACACACTGTGAGAAAAGCATAATAATTAAAAAAAAATAACAGCTATGAAGGTTTACTATGAGGATTTACTATGTACCATGCTTTGCATTAAATGCTTTATATATACCTTCACAATATAGTAGAAGAGTTAACATACATAAAATACTAAGGACAGTGCCTGGCACATAGTAAGGGCTCTATGGATGTTTCTAACATCATGACTGTTCTTACTATTTTTCTTTTTTAAAATATTTTATTTATTTGACAAAGAGAAACCACAACTAGGCAGAGAAGAAGGCAGAGAGAGAGGAGGAAGCAGGCTCCCTGCGGAGCAGAGAGCCCGATGTGGGACTCGATCCCAGGACCCTGGGATCATGACCTGAGCCGAATGCAGAGGCTTTAACCCACTGAGCCACCCAGGCACCCCACTTACTATTTTTCTATGTGGGAATATATGAATCTTAACAATATGTGAGATGGTTGCTACTGTTATCCACATTATTTAGATAAGTTAAGGCAATTGTCACAGGTCACACGACTTGGGTGCACCATTACAGAGGACTGGGACACCAGACTTTAGGATTGCTGTTCCAAAGACAGCCCTGAGCTGCTACCTAAGTCGAGTTTTCCTATCTAAACTGAAGTGAGCGTTAAACATGTGGTACCCATTTAAGCTCACCAATGTAAATTTTAAAAAGGATCCATATTTCACCTGTCATAGTGGTAATGATTGAAGATAATGTGAGTCTCAGTGAGTAGAAGCCTGTGCACAGGTTGAGTTTTTCATTCCCTGCCCGTGGAAGTGTGAGAATAGTTCATCTTTCTGTAGGGCAATTTGTGATAGATATAAAAGATCCAACATGTATACAGCCATCAGTCTAGTAATTCCATGTCTAGGAATCTGCCCTAAAAGACTGATCCAGGAAACGCACAGAGGTAATTTAAACCTAGCAAAAATTGAGAACTAAGCTAAATATCGGTTAATGGTGGATAGGTTAAGTAAATCATCCCAATGCCATGTGGAAGAGTGTGATAAAAATCATACTGCAAACAATACTTACTGACACGGGAAATGTTCATAACCTATTGTTAAATAAAAATACATGCTGCAAAAATATTATATGAAATGCTACCTCTTCTGTGAAGAAAACAATAAATATCTCTATATAGATACACAGGTAAATACATATACAACCCTACAAAAGCCCTCACATAACTCACAAAAGGAGTGCACCAAAGTATTAAATTGGTTATCTGTGTGGGAGATTAACAAGTTATTTTGATTTACTGACTATAATTTTTTGAATCACTTACCTTTCTTTAGACTGAATGAATATTACTTCTATTATCATACAGAAAAAAATGTTATTTTAAAAATCGAATGGTAGAAAAGGAGAAACATGGAGTGGGCCTTTTCCTGTTATGTGAAAGTGGGTCTGTGTGGAAAAGGCTGGTGACATCTCTAAGGAAAGGGACAGATGACACAGACACATAAATATGTACTCAGCATGGGCGTATGGCACCCGGCAAAAATCATATTGTATTTGACTCAAAGTTGTCGTGCCAAGACTCACCCTGACAGCCCAGAGATGCTTCCCTTAAGAAGCACAGTCTGCTTTCACAGGGAGACTGCAACTCGTCCTTGTCTTTTCCTTACAAATGCAACATATAGAGTGGAAGACTGACAGCTTGTTAAAAGCTAATTAGGAAAAGAAGGAAAGAAGTAAGCCTTGCGCAACCAAGTGGGTACATTTTTCTCCCTCAATTATGCTGAAGACTAAACATCTCAGAAATGCAAGTGGGAAAAAAGTACATTTATATACTGAATGTATCATGTTAATACGTGTTAAGAGTCAAAATCCTGGATTCGGAAAAACAATGTATGTGTAAAATAAACAACTTTTCACTGGCATTGAAAATATGTGCATATTTCTTACAGGGGAAAATAGCATTCCAACTCATTAAATTATGTCAAGAATCATAGCTAAAACTCAACACAGACTGTCACCGAGCATCACACAAATAATATGGCATGGGCTGGCAGCTGAATACTACAGACTGTGCAAATAATGACAAGGAAAGCCTTTATTCCCAAACCACTTAGTGCAGATTCCAGCCAGCTCTGTACACTCCAGAGGCACTAACATTATGCACAGGGAAATTAGGTTTACACCCACATCAAAAAACGTATTTGTTAGGATTGAGGTGTAGGAGGAAATGCTGCTAGCTGCACAGATGCAACCAACATCACCAGAGAGATTTCTGATCCCCGTTCCCACCACCCCCTCCAAGAGAGCAGCGATCTGATGGAAAATACCCATCTATTGCAGAATTTCCAAAAGACTGCTGAAATCAAGCAGATGAGGCATAGATCAGAGTCCTTCTATCAGATCACGTTACTGACTTTCAAATCAGGTCAAATGAAGCCCAGATTGGATGAAAGCAATCCAATCAAATTTCCATTTAAATCCAGGTAAAGGGAATTTAAGGATCAAAATTATTCAGAAAGTGGCCTCTGTCTCATTTTCACTTCACCATCAAAGTTTGTCAAATATAAAGTTACCCAGAGAACTCTCAGACAGAGCAACTAAAAGTTTTGGTTAAACTCTTCTTTTTATTATATATTCACTTATACAAATAATGATTACTGAATAACAACTGTGGACAACGACTATGAATTTGGCATGGTCATTCCTTTCAGGAAGTTAACAATCTAGGAGGATAAACAATAATACAAAACAAATGGCTAAAATACAGTGCCTCAAGGTCCTTGAGTGGCTCAGTCGGTTAAGTGTCTACCTTCCACTCAGGTCATGATCTCAGGGTTTTGGGATTCAGGCCCATGTCGGGCTCCCTGCTCAGTGGGGAGTCTGCTTCTCTCTCTCCCTCCAACTCTCCTCCCAGGTCACGTTCTGTCTCTCTCAAATAAATAAATAAAATATTTAAAATAAATAAATACAAATAAATAAAACAATACAGTGTATCAAGCTGTCAAGCTAGAAAGCACTGGATAGGAACAATGTACAATCAAATAGCAGGGGGATGATGGGGCAAGGCAAACACTGCCTTGCAAGGGACTTTCACAACTTTCCAGCTAAACCTGAATTGATAATAGGAAAACTCAGTGGGATTCGACTGGGGTCATCCTCCTTTGTAGCTTGAATTGCATCTCACTCCCACCTTAGCCTTGCCAGCAAACCCCACCCTTGACACCCTAGGTTTCGGAGAGGGACAGGTGACTGCTAACATGTCATCCCAGTCAACTTTTGCAGGACCAGAGAAGGCTGTCCCTCCCAGTTTCTCCGTGCAGTCCAACATCGAGTACTAGGAGATGCTGCAGGGAAGGTTTCCATTGATTTCTCACTGCCTGTGTAAACAACACTTTAGATAAAAGTTCAATTTTTGTCCTTTTTTAATATGGTATTTTTCTTCCATATGCTCATTCACAATTCATTTTAATTGGGCTCAATTTGGAATTATCAAAACTAAAATATGAACATGATTCTTCTTACAAGGACTATTTCCTTCTAAGATGGGGATACAGTGTTTCCTTCCTGGGATATTAATTTAATTCTCCTTGCACAGAGACCCACACATTTCTGTAATATTAACTGGACACTTGAAATGAGGTTTTTAAATATGAAATGATAAAATGTTTCAGTTCCTTATTTCATATTTTGCTTTTTCTAATATTGGCTGGCATATTTATATATGTCTGTCAAAGAGTTGCTTATTATCTACGTTTCCTGTCACTTCTCTTGGAAAATATAAGCAAACATACTTATTACTAATAATGTTAGAAAGAGATTGATTTTCCTCTGTTTTACTACTTAGTGAATAATTCTTTAGCAGCTGCAAAACATTAAATGTTAAGTAGAAATACAACATTGATTTCTGAAGTGGTTCTGGAATAACAAAATGTCACAGCTTCACACTTGGAAAGCTTTGTTGGGCTCTTTTAAATGCTGTTCTCACTTTTATAGGCAATAATAGTAGGAGATGTGAAAAAAAAATAAGATGGCAGGGAAGGAAATTTGCCTGTAAAATACAAAAGCACAAACCACACCCCCTAACCTCAAAAGTTGAATTCTTTCAAAAACTTAAATAATTCGTTCATTTTCAATTTCTTAGAGTTCCCTTACAAAGCAGGAGACACAAAATGTTCCCCAACTCAAGGAGGAACAGATACTCAAGTACCTAAGGAAGGAAGAACAGCTCCAATGTAATTGATTGGGACGGCCTTTCACTGAAGGTAACTCCTGAGTTGCCTTGTTTTTTCCATCAGAGCAGAACCTAAAGAACTGTCTAGTTCTGAAATCCAAAGAAAGAATGCGTCAATCAGCAAGGATTACGTTGTAGTTACAAGAAGTAGAGAAATGTATGTGGTCCCTTTAAAAGAGTAATAAGGAAGTGGTTCCAAAGGAGAAATGTTTAGGTATCGTATGTCTCTTATTACTGTCAGGGCTACCTATATGCTAAACTGTCAGTCCAAAAAGAGAATTTGAGTAGAAAAAAAATTTAATCAAATTAATATATGAAAATTTAGTTTTACCACTAACTCCCAGATCTGTATCATTCCTGGTTGTCATGAATACAACTATTTTTGTGGAAGATTAAGTCAGTCATGTAAGGTAATATTAGAAGCCGTAATAAAGTACAGAGAACAAGGGGAAACAAGCACAACTCTGCTCTCATAGGCATGAGAGTTTCACATCTCTTTTTGATCACCTTTGCTCTCAGTGGATAAAAACATTTTCCTCCCTCCAAATTGGAAAAAATAAAATAAAAAAAGCTATGAAACTAAACCTTGAGCTATAAAGCCCATGCACACTTCCAGTAATTGTTGGTGCTATTCCAAGATTGGAATATGCTGGAAATACAATAAAATCTGAACCACATGATAGTCACCTGAGCTAATCCGAGCTATCTCACGGTCATCTTATAATGGCTACTGGGTAGTTCCCGCTGAATAATACACTTCATATTTACATTTTTTAATTTCTGCCTCAAACCAATACCATGAGAATGAGTTTCTCTTTCTGGTGTTACTTTAACGAGTAAATGAAGCAGATGTGACTGAACTTTACCCATCATAGCTCTTGGCTCTAAGAACGGTAGAACAGTCATTATAAGCTGCTAAAAATGCAGGTGTGTTTTATATATATGTATATATATACATATATACACATATATATGTATATATATACATATATATATACATATATACACATATATATGTATATATATACATATATATATACATATATACACATATATATGTATATATATACATATATATATATATAATAATTTTATAGGTATAGTTTCCCACCCACCTCCTAATATTCCTGACTATAATGTTTCCCTGGAAAAATGATCCAAACCCCAAAACACACTTAGTGGATGAAGAAAGACCAACAAAACTCTCCAGGTGTGGAAGAGCAGGCAGATCTCTCTATCAGAGACACTGTCTGGAACAATAAACCAGTGCCCCATAGCACCTGAGGGTGTTTGTTGTTCCTGAAAAGGAAGTAGGATGCTTTTATGATGGATAATACAGGTGTATTCATGACAAAGTGTCAATTAGAAGGTGACAATGACATGTAATGAATAATGAAATGGTCAAATTGGGAGAGGCAAAGTCTAAATAATGCATTGAATGCATAGTCAACTTCTGAATAATCCAAAGATTATTGCAGAAGGACAGTTAGTTCTAACTCCATCTTGTTTTCTCTTGAAACAAACTAAAGAAAAATTGCTTGAGAGCCAAGGACACACAAGTCCCTCGAGACTTTTCAAATCTATCTACCCAATCTATTTACCTACCCACCTACCTACCTACCTACCTAATCTCTATCCATCCGTCTAAAGAAGCCCTCAAAAGTCTTTGGATTTTGTTTATTTGAACATCTAGTATAATAATACATTTTGATGTGCTTAATGTAGTGCATGAAGTGAGAGTCATATCCAGTCAACCTTTTAAGCCAATTGTTTTGTTTTAGGCTTCAAACCATGGGGAGGCGGGGGCCAACAGGATGATCTGAGCCGTCATTCAAAAACATTCAGAGATGGCTGATTCTAATTAAGCATATCAACTCTGATGCTTGACTTCAGTGAGACAAAGGGTGCCATCAATTTGATAAGACGCTGCTAAGCAGGGTTTAAAATTAATTCATAATTTCTTTTATGTTTGTCATGTGTTGTGAAAATGAACTGCCATTCAATTTTTCATAAGCCATGCATAAGCAGAAGATTTCATTTTAGGCAGTGTTCTGGAAGGCCTGGGTAGTTGGGGAGCAAATTATGATTCCATACTGTGATCTTAGTATAATTGGAACAGCAAGCGAAACTTTTTGGCATGCGTATATTGACATTCACTCTCAGAGTCTATACACATTTAAACAATTAGAGAACTTCCACTGCTTTCTCCCCGTAATTAAACCCTGAAAGCTCGTCCAAAGACCCTTTATCAAACTATACCAAGTGTAACATTTAAAACTTCAAAAACTTTCTGTAATTATGGAAAATGTGGTGAGACCTGTGAAGTCTCAGAAGCAGGGAAAGTAAATGGTGACCACTGATGCCATATAGTCAGTATTTATATTATACAAATACTGACTATATGGCATCAGTGGTCACCATTTACTTGATATCATTATGAATGTATAATAATAAGCAGCTGGCCAGCTTTAAGAATACCTGGTTGGTTAATAATACTCATAGAGATTCAATAATCTTAGACTGTTTATGAGAATTATGTGACTATCAAGTGTCATCTGGGGAGAAATTGTGAGGCTACTTTATGAAATCAGGAAATAACAGGGTATTATTGGAAGTTCTCAAGGAATTTCAAATCAGATATTCTGTCTCCCTGGGCACAACTGTTCACAGATGGGTCAGTTTTCTTCATCCTTATTGGTAGTTGGAGTGAACACTTCATTTTAAAATTTAATTTGTTCAGATAGGCTTTTCAAAATGGAGCATTATCAAATCTGCAGTTTTAAACTGCTAACAGTTTGAGGACAAAACTCAGGAAAGATAAACTCATGTTGATTGAGATAATGGGTTCCATTATTTCCTCCAAAGAACTAGATATAATACATACAATAGACCAGAATCTATAAGATAAAATCATTGGAATGTGAAAATTTTAAAAATGAGTTTTAATTTATACATAGCTTTGGGGGTTTTTTGGTGTTCCTAGACCAGTGCTCGAAGCACAAGTTTCAATATATTTTAGTTGATTTCACACAACATGCTTTATGTTTAAGACCAAATAATCATTTTTGAATTGAAGATGCACTGAACCACTTTTAAAGCCCTAAGATAAATATCATCCAGCTTCTTTCAGATGATAAAAAAATGACTCGATTGGATGCTTTAGACAGTAGCAAGGCAGAAAACAAGAACAAAACAACCCAGTAATATTGCAAAGGCGACCAAAGGCCTGTGTCATGATTATTTGGGCAAAAATTCAAAGCATGAATTGAATTCTCCATTAAAAGAAATTTTCAAAAGTTTTTTTTTTTCATTTTTAATATCATTATAGATAGACAAGAAAAGTGGATATGAAAGCAAAATGTTAAAAACATTTTTCCTGCCAGCTGGAAACCCTTATGTCTGTTTTGACAATCCTATCACACATATACAGACTGTCACAAAGGGAAAATCTTTCAGTTTCCTCTCAGGAAGATCATTATGAGCCTTTTTTATTGATTGCTTCCTGTGGTACGTATAATCCTCCTTGTGGTTTTGTGCTATCCAGGGAACCTGTTGTGTGTAAACAACCACAGGTGATTAGCGATCAATGAATGTTTTTAACCTACAAGAGAAATGCAATAGGACATGGACCTTCATGTTAAGGGCTGTTTAGTTTTCATTCCCTACAGATTTAACTTGATTCTTTTCAGCGGAAGGGAGAAGAACATGGAAAATCAGTGTTGCTGGTTGAGACCAACACAGTTGAGCTCTGCTTACAAGAACTGTTAGATAAACATTTCTAGCTAAAATTTTAAGCTATATTGTGGATAGTAATTTTTGTCCTATGTGCATATTTGGCATTTTGGAGTTTGCTTTAACAAAATATTCTGGTAATAATTCACTCTATAAGCCCATTTTAAAACCCACAAAATGCTTCTCTACCTTAAAGAACAGCACAAAGAAGATCCATGGTCAAAGTCATTTAATTGTCAAGATTAAATAGATGGTAGTTAGATGAAGAACCCAGGGACCATGCTGCAATTTTATATTTTTGTGGACACATGTTAGAATCTAAAACTCTTGGAACTTAAAGGAATCTTATAGATTACCTACTGCAGGAGTTTCCAATATGATCAACCACTGGACTTACATAAATATGGTGCATATTTTGAAACATATAAAAAAATTATTTACACTAATCCTTTCTTAGAGTAAGGTTTACAGTCTAGTGAGGGAAGAGATTTATCCTATTTATCTTAAAACCTTTTGGTTTGGCTTGAATTTCCCTTGTGTTCCCTATCACTTAAAAAAGGAAATTTAACTTTTTTTTTTTCTTTCTAAAGATTTTATTTATTTATTCGACAGACAGAGATCACAAGTAGACAGAGAGGCAGGCAGAGAGAGAGGAAGGAAAGCAGGCTCCCTGTTGAGCAGAGAGCCCGATGTGGGGTTTGATCCCAGGACCCTGAGACCATGACCCGAGCTGAAGGCAGAGGCTTTAACCCACTGAGCCACCCAGGCACCCCAGGAAATTTAACTTTTAAAATTTGTTCCTTGGGCCATTGCATTGATGAGCTAGGTTTGGGAAACACTAATTCACTCATTTCACCCTGAAATACCCCTGACTCAGCTGGGAGGTAAAAGTTGCGTGGGGTATAGACCACCACCCCAAGCTCTCTGCTTTTGCACCACATACATCTATCATAAATCACTGATGCTGTGAGCTCCTGAGAGGACACTTGTTAGCACCTGCCTTTCTAGGAGTTGGTCAGCCAGGATGCAGAATTTAAAAAGGTGAGGGGGGCACCTGGGTGGCTCAGTGGGTTAAGCCTCTGCCTTTGGCTCAGGTCATGATCTCAGGGTCCTGGGATCAAGCCCCGCATCGGGTTCTTTGCTCAGCAGGGAGCCTGCTTCCCCCTCTCTCTGCCTGCCTCTCTGCCTACTTGTAATCTCTGTCTGTCAAATAAATAAATAAAATCTTAAAAAAGAGAGAGAGAGAGAGAGAGGTAGGAGACTTGCCCAATCTAGAAAGTATTTCTTCTAGTCCTCCCATCAAGCTACAGCACTGGAGAAACAAAGCTAATGATTAATTACTCATTTCATTCTATTTCTTATAAGCTGGAACAGTGTGCTGATAATTTCCTTCATTGTGCTTCCTTAATGTTTTACATGTAATAGTTTCAGCCGAGATGGCTAAGTTATACCACAGTAGCAAAGAACTCTAAAGTCTCAGTGGCTTAACACAACAAATAAGTATTTTTTGGTCATTATACATGTCCAATGCAGATCACCAAAATGCCTGCTCATTCTAGTAACTTGGCCCCGGTGGCTGAGGTCCTATGAGGAATACATGCTTCAGTGCTCAGTCTGACATGGGAGGGCAGGGACTGTGGTCTCTGGCTCTTACACTTTCTCCTATGGGGAGACAATTTTGCTTACATTTAATCAGTTAAAACTATTCATGTGGCCACACCTAACCTCGTGGGCCTGGGGAGTGTAATTCTACTCTGAGCTTAGAACCAGAATTCTTATGAACCTCACTTGTGACTACTCAATTATAATCAGAATAGTATGCTTTTTTTTCTTTTTCTTTTTTCTTTTTTTCTGTTTGCCATGCTAGAGAGTCAGCCCCTTGAGGACAAGCATCTTCTTTTAAGCATCATTGTATCCCAGTGTTTGACAATAAATAGGTGCTCAATAAACATTTGATAACTTAATGACTGATTTATGTTTGTTTTCAGTGTTATTTACCTAATATTAACCCTAGAAGGGTTATTTTTTTAAACATATATACAGTTTTATTAGAAGGGCTATTTTAACATCAGAGCAACTGTATTATTGGATCACATCTATAAAAATTATATTTCAAATTTTGAAGTGTTAACAGAGCAGTTAGTAATAACTTTGTAAAATGTAAGCACTGACATATATGTTCTTAATTGACCAGAGTAACTGCTTCAAATTATTTAATGAAAGACATTTCCCCTACTACCCTATCTTGGGCTAAACACACTTTGACAATATCCCAACATTACAGAA
This sequence comes from Meles meles, assembly GCF_922984935.1. Classification (NCBI taxonomy): domain Eukaryota; kingdom Metazoa; phylum Chordata; class Mammalia; order Carnivora; family Mustelidae; genus Meles; species Meles meles. The sequence goes on from NC_060069.1 coordinate 64,654,193, forward strand.
ATATAAATAAATACAGATGATACAAAATAGCTTATCAAGCATATAGTAACTTTTAGTGGTTCATCTCTAGCAATTGCTTATTAAAGGATATGGCATAGATGAGAGAAGTCACAGATTATATGCTTTCTCCTGTATACTAGCCCTATCTTTCTTTACATTCTAATTCATTAAAAAAAAAACCCTCATAACTTTGGATGTTTAATCCTCAGTAGTAATAAACCACTTGCAATATAAAAATCTGATCAAGGTATGCCTGCTGTTTGTAATATCATTATTGAGAACTTGTGGATTCTGATAAATCATGTCTCCCAATATAAGCCACTATTGAAGTTCATAAAGTCTATTGATTTTTGTCCTGTGAACCAGAATCTTTATCTCATTGTACATATCTCAATACCCCTTACTGGTGGGTGAATGATTTCATAAACTCAGTAGTCAGGAATTCAGTTTATAATTAAAACAAAAAAAAGGCACCTGAGTAGCTAATGTAGTCACAGTCCATTAACTGAAGATTATGTATTCATAACTAATAGCTTATGTCCTTACTTAGAGTCAATGTTTCCTAAATTTGCTCCTATCTCTAACAATCTCAATGGTCTTGTGCTCATTATATGGTCTGGGAGCTGCATTATGGAATCAGAGGAAGCAGATGGAAAAGGAATAAAGAAAGTTATTAGTTCCATAATCTGAATGCTTATCTTATAAGTTAATTCATAAAACTTGCATTATGTTTCTATGCATGTCCCCGGGTTCACATGAGTTCGATTTTACATGATTTTACATGATACTGCAATTAAGGGAAAAAAAACATTTTATTTTCTATTACATTTTAAACAATGAAATGTATTAATTCAAGATAGATCTAGTAAAACTAGAGTCACTTCAAAATCTCGTAATTTGCTAATATACTCACTGCCTAATGTATGATGGTGAATGCTGAAGCAAGAGTACCAATGTTTAAATGAAAACCTGAGGCAAGAGTCTTTATTTCCAGGCTGCCATACTGTAACCACTGTCATACAACAAAACAAGCCTTATAAAAAATGACAGTCTCAATATACTAACTCATGAAAGCTTATGCAACTGTTGTTTTAAGATTCTTTCTTCAATCTTACGATACCATTTCAACTGAGAATTTCAATTTAAAATTTGTGAAAATGCTGCAGTGAGCTACAATAACAATGTCCATGGGTTGCCATCTGCCATTATAATTCTGGTCATCCATACAGATTCAAAATAGTGTCACCATGCTTAGATGTAATTACCCTTATAATGCCAGAATAAATGAGAGAAATAATTTTTATAGCGTTTATTAACCTGAAATCTCTAAACTCATGGTGTAGGGACCTGAACTAATGCAAATTAAATACACTGTCTTAAACATGAAATGCATGGTACTTATCAGGAAGTGTAGGAGGTAGACACCTACATGGCCATGCTTAAGATGAAAAATGGTACCCTTAAGGAGAAAGCAAATGTAGAGTGGATTTACAAACTACAAAAGCAGAATAAATGAGTGAAACATATAAAAACTACAAAATCCAGCCACTCACTCCTAGCCCATTTTGTGAAAGCGGTAATACATGATTCTAGATCTAGCTTTTGCCTTAAGATGTCAGAGAGCCCACCCAGCATTTGAGCAGACAAGGAGAAGGAGGATTAAAATGCATTTGCTATCTATTACAAAGCTGAAATATTATGTTTTTATCCACAGAACTCGATTCATTATTACATTTATACTTCACAACAACCTATGAAGTTGGTATAATTACCCCCATTCACTGTATTAATCAGATTAAATATCGTACACAAGGATTTGAATCAAAGTTCATATTCTTTTGATTATAACATATAGCCTGAGGAAAAGCAACTTTTTTCTTTAAAAAATGAGATTTCCAGAACCTTTCTTTCAACAGAGGCCTCTGTTTAGAAAATTTACTTGCAAGAAAATGTCCTTGTTTTAACTATTTAATCATCTTGATAGCTGAAGTTACCAACTTTACTGATATAATGAATACTCCAGGCCTTGAGGGAGACCTGCAGAGAAAAGGGACACAGCTGTCTTTCACATTGGTAGTATTTTGAAAACTTAAAAATCATTGTCTTAGATTAGGGTTTGGCAATTTTTTATTGTGTAAGTCCAAATACTAAACGTTGTTGGCTTTGAGGGCCACAGGGTCTCTTTTCAACTATTCAGTGCTGCCTTTCTAGCATGAGAGCAGCCATAAGCAATAATTAAATGAATAAATATTTCTATGTCCCATTAGAAGTTAGTATGTAAACACTGAAACTTGAATTTCATATAATTTTTACATGTCTTAAATATTCTTTTGATTTTTTTTCAACCATATAAAAATGTAAAATGTGTTCTCAGTTTGAGGGCCATACAAAAGTAGGCAACCTCCTAGACTTGACCTATAGCGTGGCTTTTGCTGATCCTTATGATGGTCCTACTCTTAAAAAAATAAATCTGCAGCAGAGACCACATTGCACACTTTATGTACCTGTTAATGGCAAGTAAAAATAATAAACATTTGAAAAAGATAAGATAAAAAAGAGGAAACCATTTTTCTACAGGGTTAATAGTAATGTGGAAATCCAAAAATCTTTACGAAGTAAATGACAATTTCACACAACAGAATCAATGTCTAGGAGAAGTTTTGGCAACTAGTTCAATGTTTTCCCTGAGGTATTACTCTTAAAAATATGCTTAAGAAAATTTAACTTGCTCAGAACAGAATTTGCTGAAGGCTTTACACTGTCTGGGGGGATTGATAAGTCTTTGGAGTCTAAAACTCTGCTTTAGAAAAAAACATAAATAAAAATAAATAAAGATCTGCATTAGTCATAACCTTCCCACATGGTATAATTCAATATTTTCTTTTAGTCTACAAATTCTAATAATTTTTTGTGTCCTGGTTACTAAAAAATAAATAAATAAATAAATAAATAACAAAAACCCAAAAAACAAGAAACCAAAAAAATAAAAAAAAAAAACCCATTCCTTTGAAGACTAAAAGTTGGTTTAAAAAGGTTTAAACACATATTACAAACACCCAAAATAAAATCTCAAACAAACTAATTGCTCTATCTAAAATCTAGTTTCTGGTTTTAACAAGATTTTTTTGGGGGGGGTCTGAACCAATTTAATGAAAAGTGTGTCTGTGTGTTTCTGTGCATGTGCACACTTACACATGGGAGCACTATGTAAACTCCATATTCTCATAACAACTAGAACCTGCATCTTTGAACTTCAAGGGACTAGAACTTGGCCGACTCTGTGGAAGAGTGGCATTATTGGATTTTTCATTTCTCCTGGGTTCCAATAAAACTAGCATCTATTGACTTTTAGGGCAGGTACAAAAATCCATATTTTCATGCTGGACTGCATAAAGGAAAAGTTTTAGATTAGACTTTTACTATTGATTCTTGTCCCAAAATTTTAACTAAGAACTGTATCTCTCAGTCACTAAGTAGCAGCTAAATCCCATCTCTGATATTTCTTGGCTATCTGACTTTAGGCAAGTTTCTTGACTTTTTAAAGCCTTGGATCATTTAGCTGATATGGGCAAGATCATGAAAGACTTCTGTGTTAGAGAAATAGTTTGGATTTGACGCCAAATGATGAGGCATTGGGATTAAAGAGGAAAAGACTCCAGAGCTCTAAAAGGAAGGGACTTTAGCCCAGAGTTTAAGAGCAATGGCTAGTCTGAAAAATTAGTTTTGCTTATGAGTAAGGTCTAGGATAGACCACATAACCATTAAGCCTCACTTTTTCATCTGTATAGTGGAAATAACAATATACACCTCACAAGGTTGCTATGAGCAATGAAATCCTGAAAATAAAATTTACTTAGGAAAGGGAACGGCAATGAGTCTTTAACTAAGTGTTGACTCTTTTACTGGAAAACTTAACCATAGGCACGCATAATCTCTTCTCTCTTTAAAGAGCTATTCCTAAGTTTTTAAATCAACCTCCTCAGATAATTAGATAGGACATGTTGGTGGCAAATTACATTTAGTAATTCCACCCGTTTAGCAGTTTCGTTCCTCCACCCTCCCTGAGATTTGATCTTTACCTAAAAGGTTAATTTTGTGATCAAGACTGACCCATTAAGAGGTTTTCTGGGGGGAAAAAAAATTGAGAATACTGATTAAAATCAAGAAAATTGTTACTTATTTATAGAGTGTGTTTTTCCAGGATATAAAAGATAAGGGGAAAATCTTAATTACTGGGAATAAAGATAAAGTGTACCATGTGATCTCTGCTACAGAAAAGAACTAAACAGCCCAATGAGAAGTGAATAGTTGCTCAGAGTAATTCTTATCCTTCATTAAAAAAATAAAAACCCTTTTGAGTTTTATCATAATATTAATGCAACTTATAGTTAGCATGTCATCAATAAAAATATTTGCTTATAATTCAAATGCATATCTTTACCATTCACATAGCTATTAACTTTTTCTGGCAACCCCTTCAAAAAACCACGAAGTAGAATGAGCAACTTCGGTATTCATTGTTTTATTTCTCTGCCACAGAATATAAGACACCTCAACCTTTTCCTTCATGATTCTCGTAAACTGTTAGATGTCGTTTAAAACTGTTCTTTATATACAGTTGCTTTACTTGTGTATATGTTTTTTCTCTAAGGATATTATAAGGCCTTGGAAAACGGTCCAGTGTTTTTTTGCACCTTCCTTAATATTGAGAGCAGTGTTGTGCATTATTTAGCTGTTAAACATTTCTCCTTCAGCGTATAAAATATTTATTTATTCTATTGTTCTTAGCAATACATCCTTACTCGATTACAATATATACTTATAAAAAAGGACCGTGATCTGACAAATATCTTAAGAGAAAGAAAATCTATCAGAAGCAAACTGAGCCTTTGAGATTTGGTGAAATATCTGAGATTAACATTTATGGATTGCAGTGAGAGTTTGCTTGATGTTATTCAGAACACAGAAATAGCCTAATGGGATTTGTGTCTACATTAAGGGAAAGTAAATAATATATCACAAGAAAGCTCAGTTGATTTATCTGATAGTCATTATCATCTCATCATACGTTTCTGAAAGAGGAAATAGAAAAGGCCAGGAGGAGCAATAACTAATTATATTAAATATGACTCCTCTTAAAGTGCTTGGGGTTCTCCTGAGCACCAGTAGGTCCGAATCACTTGTAATTTTGTGGCAAGTAAAATAAACTGTCTCAAATGCCTGATTTCTTTATTCATCATCCAAGATAGCTATTCTTCTCCTCCTTATCACTTCCTTTCCAATGCCCTCTCTCTAGAATCCCCATCTGTAGCCATCAAACTCCCTTAATGCACAGTTCCTTTTAACTTCTGGCCTTAGCCAAAATGTGGTTTATTGTAAAGTGTTCTGCTAACGAGGCTCATTTTTATCTGACTTGCAAGTCACGTCCCTTCTCTCCACAATGCAGCATCCCAACAGGCACTTTTCTGTGCCCCTTTCTCGTGCCATTTACTGAATTTCTAAAGACTTCACCATCTCATCTGTGGTCCTTTCTAGTCTAAGTTCTATAATTGCCCTGGATGACTCCAATATCCTTCTGAATATTTAAATGTGTTCCTTCTCATGTTTTTGATCACTGGTTTTTACGTGTTCCATTCACACACTCAGTGACTTCCAAGATCTGGTCCCTGGAATCCCTGATCTTCCTTCTCACCTGTCCTTCTCAGGATTTTGTTGTTTGGGACTTTCTGTGATTCTCTGATTGTCCTCCCAATATATCGTACCCTCACCCATCACACCAGCCACCTTGATGCTCAAGTTAATTTTCCTTGCCTTTGTGTGGCTTATACCAAAAGAACCTTAACAGATACTCCCACACTTACACATAAGTTAAAATTACAACACAGCAGCTCCCTGAGGCACCCAGTGCCTGGCATGAGTCACATTTACCTGACTCATCCTGCACGTATATCAGTCATTCCCTGGTCCTCAGCCAGTTACCCAGACAGACAGCCTTCAAGAGAGCTAAACTCATTCATTCTCTTTAGCCTGGAAGAAATGTGAAGAAACCATCATTCAAATCACAGTGAATGAAGAAAAAAACATTTTAGGAATTCCACCCGTTTAGCAGTTTAGTTCCTCCACCCACTGCCCCCCAACTTCCCCAAAGAATCTGTTCGCACACCAAGCTTCAGTCACTGTGGCTGATGTTACTATCTCAGCGGTTTCCCTGAACAGTAATATTGCCACTGTTTTGTCTTCCTATTCTTCTCCCAGATTTAATTTGTAGAAAAATCTGATCACACTTTTTAAATAATATGCACTTTCCTTTTCTCTCACAGATCGCCGAGTTGAGGATGAGTTTATTTTCTGACTGGATATAACTCATCGCTCTCCAGTATACTGGAATTAATCAAAACATACCAACATATTTTCCCTATACATACATAGTTAAGCAATAAATAACAAAAAATGATATAGAAAGAGGAGTTATAGCCCAATTTGTTTCTTATGAATCAACTTAAAAAAAAAAACAATATTAAGGACTAACCTATTGCCATAACAACATAAATCAATTTGAAATATTACCACTTTTTGCCTGATAACAGTAGGAACAGAAAAACTCATTACAAATAACTGGAAAAATATAAGCAAGTAACTTATCTAATATCGACCTTATATATACCCACATGCTTACCCAAACACAAACACACTAAAAAACAAAACAAAATAAAAGAAAGCAAAACAAAATCTGCCTTCACGTAACAGAAACCAATTCTTCCATTTGCTCAGGTGAAGAAACCTGGAGTTATCCTGACCCTGTTTTTTGTTTTTCTTTTTTCTTCTTTTCCATTTCCTGTCACATCACTCATCCAAGGTATGAACAGATTATTTTGGCAGAAATTTCAAAGACATCTAGAATCTTAGTATGCTCACTATTTCAGTTTCACTACCCTTCTTCAATCTAACATCTTTTCCCACTTGAATTATTACAGAATTTCTTAACTGGCTACCTATCTCTTCCACAAAGAAGGCAGACTGATTCTGATAATATATGTCAGGTCTTGTCACATGTCCTTTCAAAACTCTCTCTTTCTTCTACTCATGCACAGTAAAAGGTAAAATTCTTCAGTGACCTAAAAGTCCCAATGATATTTGGCCTCCTATTCTTTGATCCATTTCTACTTACTCTTTTCCTCATTCACTTCTTTCTAGTCTCTCAGGAGAGAGTGATGTTTCTCACACACCAGGAATACACTTCTGCCACAGGGCCTTTGCATTTGCTGTTTTCTCTGCCTGGAATGCTCTTTCCTAGGTATCCACAAAACTTGCTTTCTCACTTACTTCAAAGTATGTCTTTAAATATTTCCATATGGAATTCTTCCATGGCCAGTCTATTTTAAAAATACTGTGCCCAGCTCCCCTTCTCTACCTCTGCCACCCTCCATACTCCCTATTCCATTTCCATGCTCTATTTTCTTCCAACCCACTTCCCATCTATAAGAAATTTAATCTGCTCTGTAGTTATTATGTTAGCATCTTGACATTCTTTAAATAAAACATTGGTTCTACGCAGGTGGGATTATTTTATTTGTTTTGTTTGTTGTTTTGTCTTGAGCCTCCAGAATGATGCTTGGGATATAAACGGCTCTCATTTAATATTTATTGATCAAGTATTTGGATTCACTTATTAATTCATCTTTTATAAGAGAATAGAGGCAATGAATGTAAAAATTTCAGTATAAATAAGCAATCACAGAGACTGGAACTACATTCCACAAGTATACTGAAATGAATACTACGGAATTATAACAATGGATAATTTCATGGTGCTTTATTGTTTATAAAACACCTCTGCAAATACACACTCTCCTTAACAAAAGCATGTGAGTGAGGAGCAGCAGCATTTTCATTTTACAGGTAGGAAACAGCATCACAGAGTTCAGTGACTTACTATAGGCACACAGATTTTAAGAAGCAGGCTACCTTGAGTGTTTGAACGATGCTATTTCCAGGACACTACATGTCATTACCTCTTCTACAGGAACTCTCCAGACCTTCAAACCATCTCCCCAATTCATATGGTGATAGCATGTTTAAAAAACACTGTTACTTTCTATATGAAGATTGGACAGCAGAGGCACCCGGATGGATATGACAATTGAATTAAATCACCATTTTCTTAAGTCATAGTTTAGAGTACAAAAGGCATGGTCTAAACTTTATCCTCCTTTCTTAGATTATCTCATTCTATCCTGCTTCCTTAGCTGAGGTAGAATAGCTATTCACTGACTTGTATTACATTACCTTAAGTACTTAAATTTTATTTTCAATGAAACCCTGTTTAATGAATATTTATGAGTATGTCCCTGCAGTGTTCATTCAATGTGTAGACTTCCCTTCACAGCAGGCTGCAGTTTTACATTTTGCTTTTTATTGCTAAAATGGTAGCCATACAAATCGATGTCGGTTAAGAAATACGAAAATAACAGTTCCTCCTCTAACTGGAACATTTCCACCAGAGTCACCCAGTGCAGCACTGATGGTGCTCAAAAATTATAAATAATAATAATTAGAATAATCAGCCCCAACCTGAAGTAATACGCAATTTACATTTTTGATAGATGACGTTGAAGCATGAATCTCCCAGGAGGAGTGGTTTCCTAGCGAAAACATTCATCATTTCTAAAAGCATCAAGTGCAGATGCTGGGATAGATAGTCTCTTCTCACCATGAAAGCACCTACTAGGTCTTTTGCCAGCAGGTGTCATCTGGGGGAGTTCTAGGGAGGAATTAATTTGAAAGAGCTTATCAGACAGACTTACACTTTGATAAAAAGATTTGTTCCTCCCAGAAGAGGAAATTTTAAGTTGCTCTTTTCTTTTTCCTTGTCTTTTTGTAAATGACAGTGATCATCTATAAAATATTCCATTATAACTGCAAAATCAAAAGTCACATAATTCCCATCCACTCAGCAAAAGGTAACTCCAATTAAAACTCTCAGTGGGTGGTCTGACATCTGATACTGTGTGGGCAAATCTGACAATCTGCCATATACTTTTGAATTCCTTTAAGGTGAACATACAACTTAGCTGGTAATTTGCAAGAAAGAAAGAATATGCAGGAGTGTAAAATAAATGACACCAACCATATGGTGCTCAGATTGTAAACTCCTGATGACAAAAAGATAGCTGATCATCTCGCAACTGTTACAAGTTCTTCTTCTATCTGAAGCCATTGTGAGCCACTGAATTATGCAAGGAGCATTTTGCTCCTCTCAAATCAGAGAAAAGTAAAAACTTCATGGAACTTTTGTGCATGAAACATGGAATAAGTGGAATGTATCTCATTTGCCAACTTGATATAAGACCTCTGGCTTGGGTATATAGAACTTGACTTTCATAAGAAAATCTACAAGTTCTTTAATACAAAATTCTATAGGAATAAGATTTATAATAATAATTGACCTCTTCTTTTAAAATCGTATTTCTTGGGGTGCCTGGGTGGCTCAGTGGGTTAAAGCCTCAGCCTTCGGCTCAGGTCATGATCTCAGGGTCCTGGGGTCGAGCCCCGCATCAGGCTCTCTGCTCAGCAGGGAGCTTGCTTCCCTTCCTCTCTCTCTGGCTGCCTCTCTGCCTACCTGTGATCTCTGTCTGTCAAATAAATGAATAAAATCTTTGAAAAAAAAATAAAAAATAAAATCGTATTTCTCTCAAAAGTTACTATACATTATTTATTGTGAATACCTCTAAATGTCACTCCACTGATGGTAGAGAGAGAGGAACAACAAAACAAAATAAATATGAAGTTGAAAATGAAGGCAAAAATCTTCTTATCATCTGTGAGATTTAATTCAATTCAAACAATGTTGAGTATCTTTTATCTGTCATGCACTATGTGATATAACCCCTGCCCTTAGGTATTATAGATCTGATTACTCTAAGAAGTCTCTGAGGTAGTCATTATTAAGATTATTTTAACAGATGAGATCATTGAGATTCAAAAAGTTCAAATGATTTGTCCATGATCACAGAGTGTAATGTACCACTCAGCAGGGGTTCATAGCTTTCTTCATAAGCCAAAATGGGAAATTATCAACGTTTAACTAGCTTACTGAAACAGGCTATCTGGTAACCACAAAGAACAAAGGATCAGAAGGCTCTGTCACAAGTGTGTGATTGATACTAGGCAAATTAATTAACCTCTCTGACTGTCAGTTTCCATGTATGAGAAAAAAAGAACATTATCCAATTCTTAAAGATTTACTTATTTATTTGAGAGAGTGGGGGGAGGGGCAGAGGAGAGAATCTTTCAAGCAGACTCTCCACTGAGCATTGAGCTCAACATGGGAATCCATCTCCTGACCCATGAAATCATGACCTGAGCCAAAACCAAGAGTCGAACACCCAACTAACTGAGCCACCCAGGCACCCCTCCAATTCTTAAGGTTAACAGTAGGTAACTAAGGATGCCAAATCTGGTTTTATACTGAAGTTGTTTAGAATAACTTCTCCTTGGTCACAATAATAAAAATAAGGAATGGAAATCTATCTATACTTGGTATATTCTGAGAAATCTGTGTGTGACCTGAGATACTGGGACTCAGGAAAGGGTTTATAGTTCCTATATATCAGGCATATGCTGGACATAATAAGGTCTTCAGAGAAGTATGAAACTCTTGGTAGTCCCTCTTCCTATTACTCTAAAAGCATGGTAGAGGGACACAAGGGGTAGGGCTCCACAGCCGATGTTCCCTGGCTCAGAATAAAGAAAGGCATTGCTGTTCTTGGTGGCACACCAGAATGACTACATATGAACATGCATGTCTCTATGTTTTTTTCATATTTACATGTGAGTCTTTACACGTGTGTGTCTATGTGCATATAGGTATGGAATGAGAGCGGGAGACCAAGATCCCCTCAATGGTCCCAATTGTCTCCCCCAACTTGAAAAGAAGGCCATTCTTGAAAAATGTATAAACGCTCATGGTTCCAAGGAAGGTATTTCTAACTCCATTTCCTCTCCTTTTCTTCTTCACTTTTTGCAGCTCAGGAACATCCAGCAGTAGCACATTGAATGGAGAGAGATGTACAGTATTAACTGACTGTGTCCCCAACACCCTTATGTTTCTGAGCTTGGTTCAGGCTCAAAGACAGAGAAGGAAGAATTCAAATTTGTTGAGATATTTTAGCTGTGACAGTAGACTATACTAGACTTGAAATACTAAAAATAAGCAAATTCATTAATTCATAGACTTAATTACACAGAATGGAAAAGTTATGAGGAATTTTTAAATTATGTGGAGAACAGAATGAGTTGCTGAAGTTTATTAATGGGGGAAGTGATAAGAAAGACTCAGTTGGATTTTTCCTTATCCCAACCAAAATCAACCCAAGGACTAAAAGAGTAATACAGCTATAATGACATTTTGAAGGTGGTACTGGGTTTGTTACACTAGGGTAAGGCTTATATTAAAATCTGGACTGATAATGTATCCTGCACTGCTTCCACCCACCTCCCAAACACAGGTTCTTAAAATGTCTAGTATGCATGTGCTCCCTCACCTTATGGAGCACGTAGCCATATATACATATGGAATGTAAAAGAATATACAAGACACAACATAGGATAGGTACCAAAGATAGTACAGGTAATAAAAATTTCTTGTGATCAAATAAATGAAATTTACTGTGTATGAATCTAGGAAGAGAACTATTTTAATGTGGATAGGGTGGGTGCCTAGGTGGCTCAGTTGGTTAAGCAACTGCCTTCAGCTTAGGTCCTGATCCTGGAGACCCAGGACCAAGTCCCACACCCAGCTCCCTGGGGCGCCTGGGTGGCTCAGTGGGTTCAAGCTTCTGCCTTTGGCTCGGGTCATGATCTCAGGGTCCTGGGATCGGCCCCCGCATGGGGCTTTCTGCGCAGCAGAGAGCCTGCTTCCTCCTCTCTCTCTGCCTGCCTCTCTGCCTACTTGTGATCTCTCTCTGTCAAATAAATAAAATCTTAAAAAAAAAAAAGATTAAAAAAAATAATGTGGATAGAATCTAGATGGGTGGTAGAGAATGATATGTGAATATATAAGACAGGTAAGTTTGTTTGAAGCAGATTACTCTCAGAATTTAGTGGGAAATAAGATTGGGATCCATCTGCAGGAAACCAACAAAACATACTCAGGTGATCTTTAGTCTCTGAGAGGCTACAAATTGTTCTTTTGATTTTAGCATTAGAAAGGGAAAATGAAATAAAGCAATCTAGGGGAAACTAGCTTTTTTCTTCACTGTATACTTAAGTTACAATTAGTAAAACTAAAATGTCTTTTCCAGAATGCAGAGATAACTCTTTTCTATATAGAGGAGGTATCTTTTATGACACAGTTCTTTGTTTTTTCATAGATAGCATGAAAACAAACAAAAAACCCTACACTCTTTAAAGAATGAAATTGTACTTTTAGAAAAGTGGTTAGACTTGAAGATTTAGAGATATTTCATTGCACAGTCATTTGAAATTTTTCTTAGATAGAATTAGATTATAGTAAGCTCTTAGAGTTTTTAGTATAGCTTGATTCTAATGAAAATGACAGCACTAAAATAAGAATGAATGACAGCTAAAGAAGTTTTGAATGACATTTATAATTTTTGAAAAATTGTGCATCCTAAGTGGAACTGGAGAAGTCAGAACAATGACATAGATGCTATTTTTAAAAAAGAAATGCATTTTTAAAGGTACCATAATGTTCTATTTCTTAATCTGGGTGCTTACTTATTACGCAAGCTATGAATATATATTTTCATCCTTTTATATCTGTGGTATATTTTAAAATAAAGATTTTGAAGATAGAAATATTTCAAATTTGTCTCTTTAGAATATATTTATAAATAGATTTTTGTCAACAGATCCATTTGGGGATGGAAATCTAATATTATCTCCCCCTAGTGTGCAGATGGGCTTTGCTCTGGAAGCAGCTCTTCTTATCTTTTTGTTCTGCATCCACAAATGGGACTGTAAGTCCTCCAGTTTTCAGCTGCCAGCAAGTGGCATGGTTGTTCTGTAAGGCAGACAGCTAAAGAAAACATTTGGGTAATAATAGTGTTACTACTCAATACTTGGTCCAGGTAGATGCCTTTTTAATTATTCTGAATTGGTGAAATAAAAGCAACTGCCTCAGAAATTTCTGTCCTCATTCTCAGATGCATTGAGCTAGTTTGTCAATCATGAAGGTCCACTGTGAGTTTTATAAATGACCTATTTTTTTCTTCAAAATACTGTTAGCCCAAAACTCACATCAAAATACCAACATCTCCCAAAGAACTTCAAAGGCTTACTTTTATTATCCATGTACAGCTTTCTACAATGTCACTTTTTAATTAAGTACTTAAAATGTATTATATTATTAACATTTACAAAAGAGAATTTTGTAGTACACTAAATAGTGTTGTAATTAATATCCCTGGCTTTCTCCTCCTCCCCCTACCACCCTCCCCAAAAACTTTGAAAGGTCTGGCCCTTTGTGTGTTTCAACGTGTTGTGTGGTCTTATCTCTTTTTTAATTTTTAGGAAGAATACCAAATTGTCAAAGAGAATTTCCACAAAGCAAAAACAAAAAATTAAAAATAGTTTTCTGTTGTTGCTGCTATTGTTTTAGAGAGGGACAGGCAGTAGGAGGCAGAGGGAGAGGGAGAGAATCTTAAACAGGCTTCACGTAGCGCAGAGCCCTACTTGGGGATTGACAGCACGACCCTGAGACCATGACCTGAACCGAAATCAAGAGTCGGATGCTTAATTAACTGAGCCATTCAAGTGCTGCAAAAATAGGTTTTTAAAGAACATAACACTAAATATTTCTAAGGAAATTCTAGATAAGATTCCAGGTAAAATTTTGTGAAATACATGGAGTAAATATTTCATTATCAAAATAGTCATGTCATATTTGAACCAGATGATCCTTTGGAAGTTTTCAAGTTTTTACCAGTCAGTTGTTCTTAAGCATTTTTTGCCCATATACCTTCCCAAAGAATATTTTAAAAAGTATGTGCTCTCATACATTTAACATCTAAAATATTTTCTCATAAATTTAATATTTGAAAATATATAATTGCCAATATACCTCATATATCGGCAGGTGAAAATAATTGTTTTCAACTTTTATTTGTACCCAATTGATTATAAATGGCACCACATTAAGAAGCACCACCATATATTACAAAGTAAAATACATCAACAAGTTTTGCTTGACCAGTTAAAATACTGTGCATTGTTCTTTTTTCTCTTTGAACTTTTATTTTCCCTCTCCCACACCACTGTATTTTAATGGAATAATTTTTTTTATTTGAAAGATCTGTGTCGATTATCCTCTCATAAATTTCTGCTGAAAATATGTATATAAATAAAAACTTAAAAAATTTCTGTGATCATGAGAATCTAAGTGTTAATATTTGTCTTCAAGATTTAGCATTATTTTTAAATATATATTTGATCAAAACAATGTTTTGATAATTATTAAACATAAATACAAAGATGTGTTAGATATTCATTTATTTTTTTTAAGATTTATTTATTTATTTGACAGAGAGAGAGTCAACACAAGAAGGGGGGAGTGGCAGGCAGAGGCAGGGAGCCCAATGTGGGGCTCGATCCCAGGATCCTGGGATCATGACCTGAGCTGAAGGCAGATGCCCAAGGACTGAACCACCGAGATGCCCCTAGAAATTAATTTCTTAATGAGACAAATGAACTTTCTCAACTAGTTCTTGTGTTCATATCTGAATTTTCAACTGAATTCATATCTATTTTTATTGTTATATTAAGACAGTATTCAACATCAATTTAATCATTAGTTTTTATTTTTATATATGTCAATCCTGAGAAAACTAATTCACATATATAAGAAAATGAGAATCTAAGGAGTTTTGTTATAAAATACCATTCAGTTCTTTGAACTCCTTCCAATTTATGTGCCAGAAATCACATTGTAATCTATAATAAAAAATTACTGTTAATGATCTCTCAGCTGACAACTCAATTAACATCACCTTCAAATTTATTGAAAAGAAAGAACTGGGAATTAATTGACTTATAAAAGAGTTTTTTTATTCAGCCATCTTCTTTCTCAATACAATTACTGATCTCCTAAATTTTCTCTGTTGTGTGACAAGATTTTTTTTTTGTTTTGTTTTCATTCATTTATCGGATACATA
Source organism: Meles meles (assembly GCF_922984935.1). Classification (NCBI taxonomy): domain Eukaryota; kingdom Metazoa; phylum Chordata; class Mammalia; order Carnivora; family Mustelidae; genus Meles; species Meles meles. Next base: position 64,669,366 of record NC_060069.1, read on the forward strand.
CTAAAGCTTTCAGGAGCTAGAAGAGAGAGATTATATCATGTATCATTCAGAAAACTTTAAAAATATTTCCTCAAGATTGCTTCATCTTGGAAAATGTTTAACCTAACCCTGAGATTTTTAGGGATCGAGAGAAGGATGCCGTCCTTGATGAAGTGCGGGTATAAAGGAAGAAAAGGAGCACAATACAATACTTCTACAGCAAGCATATTGTCAGGCCAATCTATCTTAGGGTCATATGTGACCATTTGGGATTCAGACAGATGTTGATTCCTTTAGAAGTGTTGGTTCTGAAGCCTTTGGGAAATCTTGGACGTTCCAGAGGTTTGCCAGTTTAGTTTGAAGAATATAGTTACCAACCAGCAAGACCCTCCGTGAAAGAGTCCAATCTCTACCACCTGTCCTCTCCTCTGCCCTCTCTTACAGACCCTAGCAACCATGGCTGTGAATTGACTTTTTCCACCTCCAGCCTCCTTTTCCTCTTCATTTCTAAGTTTCATGGTTAAATTTTTAAAGTATGGTGAGATAAAATTTGAAAATACTGGATTAGAACATCAATCTTGTCTTTTAGCTTTTTAGGTAATGGTCTATTGAAAAAAAATAACAAAATGTATGTGACACCACAATAATGATAAAGATGATGACAGACAACAATTATGTAATGCTTATTATGTGCCAGTCATTGTAGTAAAAAGCTTTTCAAACATTAACTTAATTAAATCTATTCACTTTGTTAAAGTCTTCTGAGGTATGCACCATTACTCTTTCTATTTTACAGATGAGGGAACTGAGGAATGCAGAGGCTAGGTGATTTGCTCATAGTATGAAATCCCAGGCATAGTATGAAATCCCTGCTGTGACTATACACCTACCACTATCCCATAATAAAAACATTTATTGGTCTTTGTAATTGATTGCCAGTGAAGATGCACAGTATTAGAAAATAAGGCAAAACGTGGTTGTTTCCCATAAAGAACTTTTAGCATCTTTTCTTTTCCTAATTACTTTACCCCAAATCTGCCATCTTCCCTCTTCCAAGAAAAAACTCTATAGCTCTTAAAGAGTGCAAAATTAATATAAATAAGCCAGCTTGGAAAATTTGACCAATTCCCACTTGGGATAACATTTTGAATAGTTCTATGAAAGTATAATAACTTTTATAAAACATAATGTTTAATATCTTTGTCTATTTCCTAGCATAACCTCTCAGTTTTAGAGTGTGAACAAATATGTTTGCATGCATGAAGAGAAAGGGCTCTATTTTTATTTTGAGCTTTATTTATTAATAAAGTCAACATTATATATGAAAATTTGTTGAGAAATAATTATCCATAGCAACTAAATTATGAGTTGATTGGTTTTAAAGTGAATGATGTAGCATTTGTAAGATGTTTCATTTTCTTATCAATTTTAATTGGATTGCATTTTCAATTTTAATTATTCATGTGGGTATTTTTTTTTAAAGATTTTATTTATTTATTTGACAGAGAGAGATCACAAGTAGGCAGAGAGGCAGGCAGAGAGAGAGGAGGAAGCAGGCTCCCTGTGGAGCAGAGAGCCCGATGCGGGGCTCGATCCCAGGACCCTGAGATCATGACCTGAGCCGAAGGCAGCGGCTTAATCCACTGAACCACCCAGGCGCCCCTCATGTGGGTATTATAGTTAGCTTAAAGTTACAAAAAGAAAGTATTGTGCTTCCATATTGTTAAATGTTTAAAGAAATATATGCAGCTCCTTAAGATTTATACAGAAATTTTTATTTTGAAGGTATAATTAAATACTTAAAAATATAATGAATATTATTGCTAAATTAATTATGGTAAGAAATCTTCATAAATACTGTTAGCATTAGCAAAGATTATTTAACATAGCAACATTAGCTTTAATGTACCCAAATCCTGGTTTCTTTTAATTATCTCACCACATCAAATAGCTCTGAAAAATCTGTAGAATATGATTTGTAAGATGTTTCTTGGTCAGAACTTTTTCTCTTGCCTATTTGCCTCTTTTATTATATATATTTTTTTAATATTTTATTTATTTGACAGAGAGAAATCACAACTAGGCAGAGAGGCAGGCAGAGAGAGAGGAGGAAGCAGGCTCCCTGCGGAGCAGAGAGCCCGACGTGGGGCTCGACCCCAGGACCCTGGGATCATGACCTGAGCCGAAGGCAGAGGCTTTAACCCACTGAGCCACCCAGGCGCCCCTCTCTTTTATTATATTGTTATGGGTTAATATCCATAAATAAGACCAGCCATAATTAAAATAATTATATAAAATCTATGCCACTGTGATAAAACTTATTATATGAAATTAAGTATGAATGAGCCCTTGCTAGATAATACAAGGCTTTGTACTTTACTCATGTTTTGTCTAAGTAAATGATATTTACTTATTTATTAATTATTATTTATTACTTATTTGCATATTTACAAATTAAATCCATAGTTTATCTTAAGAGGAAAACAATGTGACATCAAAAGGGAAAAGATGTATAAAATCAAAATTTAAAATACACAAAAAATAGCATAATATACACATGCTTTTTATACAGTAGTTACTAGAATATATATTTACATCATTAAAAACATAAAACAACACTTTATGCTGGTAAAACAAAAGGGTCTCAAACCCAAACGCCTGCACTGGCCATGGAAGTAACTTGAGTATGAAGTGCATCAGGTACAGAGTATGGGGAATGGAACTTTCATGATCTGTCTGAAAGAACTAACCATTTCTCAGCTACAAATAATTGTTTCTGGAGCTTCCCGTTAATGGGAGAGAGAAATATGGATTTTTTAAAAAATGTAAAATCGCTTTTTAATATCAGCCATTGATTCCATTTCTTTTTAAAGGACCATATTTGCTTACCTCCAAGATGGCTGCTATAAATTCTTTATGCCCTATCAATACATGACATCCCCCCACAGAGAGGGGGCACAAGTGACACAGCAGCAGACATGTCTTTGAATAGAGCCAAGGCCCACTTCAGAAGCATGTGAATGGTGCACTTGCACAGGACCCTATGCATTACAGGGTCCCATATTTGGCTTATTGTTTTGCTCTCATCAACTTAAAATTTATAAAGATGGTAGAATGTGGGGCTCACATTTTTATTTTGCACTGGGCTTCACAAATTACATAGCTTGACCTAAACAAGACTTGGAACCTCTACTTTCTGGCTCCTGTTAAGAAGTCCATGTGTTAAGTGTCCTTAACAGGGCGCTGTGAGGGTGGCCTCACAGAGGATCACAGAGGCATCTGATCTGAGGCAAGAGCCATTTTAGGCATTAATCCCACTCAAGTGTTCAGAGAACTAGAACCACAGAGACCACCTGACTAAAAACAATGAGAACCAGTGAGAACCACCCAGGTGAGCCCAAGTCAATCTCAGAACCAAGAGACAGCTCAAAAATAAATTGTTGTGTAAGCCACTGCACTTTGAATTGGGTTGTTATGCAGGAATCAATAATCAGAACAGGCACAATGTTGGGTACGCAAACATTGTATCTGTGCGTCTCGAGTTTGTGACCTTTGATATATAGTTCTGTAGCCCATTGACCTCCAGGATTGATTGATTATCTAGAAATTTTTATCAAAAGATCATTTATCTGGGTGTCTTAAATTATTTCATTGTCTTGATTATATTGTTTAAAAGAAGATTTCTGCAAATAGAGTGTATTTTTCTTTTCTTCATATTGAGCTTTTTTATCATTTGAACTGATGTTAGATAAAAATTAAAATGAAAATATGAATCAAATTATTGAAAAATGTTACTTAATATAATTTGCTGGCCACATGATATACATTTGATTAGCCCATGTTGCCAATTCAATGTGTTTTTGTTTTTAATCTGAAGACAATGACTTGCATTGAAATCATTGCCTTATTGCTTAGTCATTCCAATCTACCTCTCACAAACATGTCTAACAAGCCATCAAATTCTCCTGTGTGCCCAGTCCCCCTAAAATCTAGTTACTGTATTCTTCCAGGAGACAATTCCTCCAAACCTTTAGGCCATGCACTTTAAATCACTCATTTGAAGATGCCGTGCAAACAAATGATTAAATAATTCTCTTTGAATTTGTTTTAATAAACATACAACTGGAGGCATATTGCCTGAACTATTTTATATTTTTTCTTCTATCACGCTTGACAAATAACCTACGTTTGCTTGATCCTTTCCATTTGAAGTCCAAAGAAAGTTTCTTAATGAAAATTGATCAAAATGATAAAAAACATATATACTTAGTTCTTTATACAACCTGGTTTATATTCCAAGTCAGAAAGAAAATCCATTTCTACATTTTTCCCTAAAGATTTCTGGTTGTATTCACTTGGATCAATGTGGCCTGTTTCCTTACAACATTATACTGTAAGTGATAAATTTAGCAAATAATGAAGGAACATCTCTACCAACACATTTTAAATAAGACTAGGAAGTGGTTCGCACCATCCTAGTTACTAAGGCCCTGAATTTGGTCTTGCTGTAGCTGTTGGTATAATGCATTGGCACAGGGTAAAATGTTCTGCTTAGGATAGAAAATGAGTGTCAAATAAGAATAAGTAATGTCCTTAGGGTTTGTTTCAGTCAATCAAGTGATTCAAAAAACCCTACTACAATTAGTAATGATCAATAGCACTAATTCATCATGATGTCAATTTCTGATTCTTGTATTGTCCAAGTTTTTATATAGAGAAGAAGGAACACCATGATGAGAATACACACTACTTGTTAAGAGTCTTCAGGTTCTTTTCTCATTTCGACAGTCACTTACTATATGATTTGGGACAAATCATAAAATTCATACACACTTTAACTGCTTCCTTCAACAAGAATAATACAATCCTATTGGAAAAACACTTTGATAATCTCTTAATTGAATTGAAAATTTATAGTTATAAATTCAATTAAATTTGAATTGCTGAACAATAAACTATTTCCTAGAATAAAATAAATGAGATTTGATTACAATCAAAACAAAAGAAACTAAGCCTTTACACTGATGAAAGAAAGCCATTTTAAACATCTCCAAATGTATTCCCAGTATCAACTGAACTTGAACACAGTAAAAAAATAAATCACTACAAACAAAACAATAGATAACTAAAGTCAACTGCATTTTTACTGTATATGCCTTAAGCATCAAATTAAAATGAAATCTATTGGTATGAATTCTATACGAATTCCAAGTTGCTTTGGAGGATTTTTCAAGTTGAACTCATTTTAATTCTCAAAACTTGAAAGCATCTTAGTTGAAAAATGAGTCAACAATAGATCGTGAAATTGAAACACATATGTTGAAACTCAATTCATTTTTATATACTATGTTCCTTGAGTTTATAATTCAATATTTGAAACTACAAGCTTATAATTTTAAACATGTTTATACACTTGTCAACCAGTTATGAAGTGGTAGAACAATGATTTTTCAGACATTCCTCCCTCCTTCCATCTCTCTTATTCAAAACAAACTAATAATTTAAAATGTTGGGAGGTCTGAAGTACTTAATTCTTCCTTTTCTCTATAATCTTTCCTCCTTCATTTAGGTTGCTTTTAAATAAATTTGTGAACAGTTTAAAATCTACAGCTGGGGCTTGAGATTGACAAATCTTTGGGAAAGTGAGATGAACTAATGATTCATATTTTGAGTTTGGTAGGTAGTTATAACAAATGAGATGGCACATATATATTCTAACAAGTCTGAAGATGGCTGAAGCTGAAAATAGCTGTTGGTTTTAAGATGACTGAGGCTGAAATCAATGAGCTGTTGGGTATTAACAGCAGAGCTGCTCCTTCAATAAGGAACAGTCTGCACCAGTTACATTGAATAGCCTTTCTACTAGACTGTGCCTTCTGGTTGTTTTGTATCAAAAAGATACATTCAGCCCAGATCTGAAAGGAACATAAAGTTAGAGTTATGAACTCTAACTTAAACCAATTGTGTTTCGCATTATCATATGAGTATTCTCAATGGTGAAGTAATACTTATATTTCTACTATCTTTCTAATACATTTGCTTTAGGAAGTAATGTATTATTCAATCCAAAGGGTCATTCATTTGGCATTTAAAAAAAATTAGTAAGCTAGGTTACTACATAGGTAGAGTAGGACATTGAAAACCATTAGTAATAATTCAATTACTTTATGTTATTTCCATTTCCCCTTAAAGTACTTGTATTTAGCCTCTTTTTTCAGATCACAAGATCAACACTGAAACTGCCAGAGTCTCTTTTCTCAATGCCTCATTCTCTACTCTGGGCAGTTTGCAATCTAGGGTCCCTCTACAAAACCTTAAAAAATTAATAGCATCTCAGTATATTTGTTTGATTAAATAAAGTTACAAAGCTCTTCAGCATCCACATTAACATTTTTAATTCTGATTGACTATCTTCCAAGATTTATACATATCTTAGTAAAAAGTATCAATTAGTTATTATGAAAGAAAAATTAGTCTTTTAGCAAAACTATTCATATTTAATAGCTGTATATGTAATAGAACAATATTTTCTGTTTGCATGTTTTCCATGTTTAGTTTAGGAAAAGATAAAATCACAGGTGAATTAGAGAAGTAATTAGCCATGTAAAGCAAGATAGGAATCTCTGAAAATTTTATCTATATTTTAGGAATCTCCTTAAACCTCTCTAGTGAGTTGCAGGCAGAGCATGATCTAGCTAAGAATGTAAATTTTAAAAATGGGCTAGACTTGTTCTAAATTCCTGATTCTACCACTATTAGAGTGACTTTGGACAAATTGCCCTATAAATCCTATTTCCTCTTCTATGAAATAGGGTAAAGCCAACTAACTAATAAAGTGGATGTGGGTTAAATAACTTAATGAAATTATGTAAATTACCTTGCACAATTCTGTCATAGGGTAAAAATCCAATAAAATTTCTTCTGCTATATCCTTTTTGATTTACACTTGGAAAGGAAAATATGAACCTTAAATTTGAGTCTTTTTCATTTTATGTCCTTAATGACCTTAAGAAATAAATACCTTTCCTTTAAATTCACTGTGGTAGACAAAATAATGGCTCCCCTAAGATATCCACATCCTAAAACCCAGAATCTTGAATACATAGCCTTAACTGACAAAGGGGATCTTACAGATATGATTAAAGTAAGGATTTTGAGATGGGGAGATTATCCTGGATTACGTGGATGGACAAAGTAAAAAAAAAAAAAAAAACAACAACAACAACAAAAAAACAAACCATAGGGGTCCTTGTCAGGGAAAAGAGGAGGCAGGAAAATGGGTATCAGAAGAGACGTGATGAAGTAGGCAATGGTCAGAGAGAGGAAATGGAATTTGAAGGTGCAGGACCACTGGTTTTGAAAGTTGAAGAAGGGGTCACAAGCCAAGGAATGCAGACAGCCTCTATAACATGGAAAAGGCAAGGAAATACATCCCCCACTAGAGTTTGCAGAAGGAGTGCAACCCTGCCAACACCTTGATATTTGCACTGCTGATCTCCAAACTGTAGGATAATAAATTTACATTGTTTTAAGTCAGAGATTTGTTACATCAGCAATGGAAAACTGATATAATCAGTGAAAACTAGACTAAGTTAGAAGTTATTGCTCTATACATTTTAAAAATTGTGGCATCTAATATTTTTAGAGATGTATAACAAACTACAGAGAACTGTGATGTGTCATTTCATCTTGTAACACATCATGAAGCAGTAAATAAGTAGAGTTAAGATCCTATATAAAATACATTTTAGAAGTTACAAATCTCACATTTTGATAGGTAATAATGTATCATTTGTATTAATAAATAATTTTAAAATTTACTATAATTGACCATTTACAATGTGCCAATAAGATGAGCATTTTACATAATTTCATTTAATTCTGGAACCAACCTTACAGATAGGTATTCACACTGTAGTTTTATAGACAAGGGACTAAATTTGTCTTTAATTTGCAGAAGGATAAACAAAAGAAAGGGAAAGAATTTGAATGATAGTCTGTTGATTTAAAATCCCCTGTCCATCACCAAAGATAATGGAGATAAGAGACCAAAAAAACAAAAAGAAAGACAAAACAAGAACAAGAGGTTGCTCTGTGAGAATTATAGAGTGCTTCCTTTCTGACTTCAGATAATAGTATTTCAACCTGTCCTAGAGATGTGGTTTCTTGAGCAAGGTGAAGGCCATCAGGGACGCCACCATTTCTGCCTCACGTTTGGTCTGAACATCTTTTTAACAGGGAGCAACTGACCTAACAGTTGAGAACTCAGGACTGGCATTTAGGTCAGAGCTTAGAAAAATCTAGAGGTTAAAAAAGATATGTTTATTTTTTAAAAATTTTACATAAAATTGCTTTTGTATTTAATTTATGTTCTAGCTCTTGTTATTTCTTAAGAGGTGAAGTACCAATGTCTATGTAAGAAATTGAAGTAACATTAAAGTAATATTAAATTAATATTGATTTTGTGCCTAGTCTTATGCCAATCACCATCATGATCATATTTTAAGTATTTTAATGTTCCCATTTGTACAAAAGAGGCACCTAAGCCTCAAAGAGTTTGTCCATAATTACACAGTTAATTTAATTCCAGGTGGGACAGACTCCAATAGTCATGACAAAATAAAATAATCCAAAAGACTATTCCCTCCTTATAAGCTCCCTTCATGATGAAATCCACGAAATTCTTCCTCATACAGTGAGGCAGTACCCGACTCTGCAAGTTAGATCTTTCATCTCTAAATTTGGCCCTAGTTTCTGTCATGTATATTCTCAAATTTCCTTTGGAGTGCACTTACTCAGGTTTTTTTTCTAGAACTATTTTTTAAGCAATGTGTATCTTTTTCCCTTTCTAAGTTATTTATTTAATTAAGTGGCATGCTGAACATCAGATTATTCTGCCACTGTAGACCGAAGTTGGAAGGGGGGGACAGCACCCAAAATGTCACAAAACAAGTCTGCTTTCCTGCTTTCTGCTTCCTTTGACAGTTTGGTCCAATACTGAAACCATCCATTCATTTGCTCTTATCGTCAAAAAAATTATTCTGATTAAAGCATTTCAGATTTGTTCTCAGCATTCTCCAGGAGGCAATGAGGCCTCAACCTCATAAGATTAGGATATCCTTTGGGGATAAACTGAAACATTCATTCTATATTATAACCTGATCAAATTCAAGCACATTTATGAAAAGGTAGCTTCTTCTCCATTTTCCATATATTTTGGGTACTCCTCAATAAAATATGCATTTCTTTAGGCTTCACAATAAGGAAAAACAGCATTACGGAAACTGTTCCACAGAAACTGTTGTACAGAAAATTACCAGTAATTAACTGGTTATCATATTTAATGGCCTTCATGCAATGCTTTATTTATGTCACTATTATGACAAGTTTACAAAGAAATTTTACATGTGTCCAATTATTTTATACTAAATACAAAACCATTGACCCTTGAACAGCACAGGGCTTAAGGGTGCTGACCACTCCTCCCACAGTCAAAAATCCGCAGGCAGCTTTTGATTCCCTCAAAACTTAACCACTAATAGCCCATTGTTGACTGGAAGCCTTACCTATGTGATATAAACTGTAGCTTAACACCTATTTTTTATATTATATGTATTATATATTGAATTCTTATAATTAAGAGAGAAAAGAAAATGTTACTAAGGAAATCATAAGTAGAAGAAAATACATTTACAGTACTCTACTGTATTTATGAAAAAAATATGTATAAGTGGATCCACATAGCTCACACCTGTGTTGTTCAAGGGTCAACTGTAATTAGACTGCATTGTAATTACATGCCTCCCCTATGTACTTCTTCAAACTAGAGCTTATTATTTCTTTGTTCCCAAGGTCTCTTCACTTACGGTGATCAACAGGTGAATGACTCATTAATGGACAGAATATTTCTAGGATGCCACAGGTGCGTTTTACCACCTGGATTTGGAGTTCCATCATACAACAAACATAATATCTTCAATACAATGTTAATATCTTCCAAAGTATGGGATTTATAATCTTTTTAATGTATGCCATATGGGATCTTAACTGTACTTATTTACTGCTTTATGATGTGCTACAACATGAAATGACATAGCTGTCAAGTGTCATTATAGTTCTCAATAGTTTGTTCATTAAAGTCAGCCACAGTGAGGTAGCTAAAGGCAATTGGATGCATACCCCCAATGTCTAATGATCAAAAGAAATAATCACAACAGGTGAATCACATTTACTTTTACTACATGCTACATGTTAACACAGCATTAGTTTATACAGTGTGCTTATCTGATCTCATTCTTAACAGGCTCAGAAAAGTTAAAAACAGGCTCGTAACATCCACGTTTTAAACTCTGTTGCCTTTCCCACACAATCTTGATTCAGCCTCAAATGATATTACAATCCAAAAAAGAAGTCAGCAAAAAAATAAGAAAGATGGGAACAGGTTTCCAACATAAGCATTAATCTGGGGAAAATAAATCTACATGGATATCAGAAGTAAAATAAGACAAAAACACAAGCATTATGATTCTTGAAAAAAAAGATAAATAAAATGTTAGTCAAGGCCAGAATAGAGGAGCAGCAGACGACAAGTTGCATGAACTGCAGTTCTCCATTGCTATTTCTGACACATCTGTTCCAACTCACACTAGTATCTGCATCGTTTAACAGACAAAATAGGCCTTCTTTGTTTTACTACTTTAAATAGACTGTATTATCAATGGTGAAAATAATTCTAGAAGTTATCCTGTTAACTGTAAAATAAAGGATCATTAGCAGGAGAATACATACATATTTTTTTTTTCTTGAAAACTCTTGGAAAATGTTGAAAGCTTAATTGGATATCACTCAAGAGCAATGAACTTTCTGTCTGCAGATGTAGACTTCAGTCTACAGATCTGTCAAAAGTAAACAATGTTTTTAATGTAAATTTGTTTAATCTTGATATCCATGTAGACAGCTACACTTGAAAATGAATGAATTAATTATGTCTTCCATAGGCAAAGTTGCGGGCTACACAGGAGATGTCGGTCATGATATCTGAGTTTTTTTTCCCAATAGAAATCAATTTTCATTGATTTGTTCACATACTCTTAGAAAATACTCCTTGAGACCAGAAAAATGCATATAAAACTGGCAGGCTGGGGTTAGAAGTACAATTTATAATCATGGAATGGAGGAGTCAAGTTAGCCAGGTCCCAAGAAATTCATGCCTGTGATCTGGCCCTGTTAATAAGCTTCCCAAACCAGCTAATCTAAAGGGCCAAAGTCAAATTGAAGGAGTAAATGATTTTAAAAGTTACAATTAATGCTATTAATAATTTCATCAATTAAAATGCACAAAGATTATAAATATTTCATGCCACATCCAAATACAGGCACATCATCTAATGAACATCATCATAAACAAGATACGGCATTCTTTTTACCTAAAACAAAGTCAAAACAAATAATCTTGAAATAGTTATTGATGTATAAAACAGTGATCTCTAGAGCTGACCTAGCATACAAGTGCCCAGGACCTGTATCAGGCAACTTGAATCGTTACTCCACTCAACCTGGTGAGCTTGTAGTTACCAGCTTAGGTTTGCTTCAGTCTCTCCCTGTCTCAACAACTCTACGCCTCCATGCTTTCATTTTCACATTTCAGTAACAACCACACATGCACGCACACACAACTTTTTACTCTGTACTTTGCCTTGGACCATGAACGTGTGCACCTTAATGGATAATACTCTCTCTCTCTCTATATATATATATATCTAGATATTATATATATATATATATAGAGAGAGAGAGAGAGAGAGATCACTCTCTCTTTCTCTCCCCCATCCTCATCCTCTCCCTGTATTTTCTTTTCCTTTTCTCTATTCTATTTGCCTCCATTTTTGTTGCCTCTGGGGATATACAAAGTTGCCCACAAATTAGACAGAGCCTATAAGCGTCACTAGCTTCTGTTTTGCAAAAGCCTAAACATTTTGAAGAGAGGCAAAGGGAATGGGAAAGGTTGAAGTGAGCAGAGGTTCCCTCGAACTTGAAAGTAATTTGCCCAAGGATTGGGGGAAGGGGAGAAGTCTGGGGCTAGCCTTACAGTCGGAATTTAGTTACATGTCAGAAAGCAATGAGATCTCAGAGATGAATCTTTGGGTGAACTAGGGAGACAAAAACCACAGCCCAAAGATATAGTCCATTTATTACCATAAAGAAGTACAAAGCTGCCAAATTTCAAGAGGCCCTTTTGGCTTGTCATTGAGAATGCTAGTGGCAGCCATACTTGACTGAGGGCTAATACTGGGTTCTTGTTTTGATTATATCCTGTAAGTCCACTGGAGTGTGGTGTGTAGCTGGTCTAGGGAGAGGACCCTAACAATGAATGAGATGGAATTTTCACCCCCAGGAGAGGGTTTCAGTCTATAGTTTCAATCTTTCAAAATGTATTTTCTTCTGTTTTAAAAGAGCAACAACAACAAATTAACTGACACTCCTCATGTATATTAAGAATCACCTCGTGGTTAAAGCAGAGCAGTCATGATCAGAATTCTGTAAAAAAGAAAAAAAAAGAAAGAAAAAAGCATCAAGCACTTTTCTTTGGCTATTACTGACTTCTTCTGCTTGACATACTTTTTGCATGAAGTGAAATGTGGCCTGTCCTTGCCAGAGTAGATAATAGTACCTGGACTCTGGCCAGTTTAGTTAGAATGTTGAGAGAGGAGAACATGTCAGCATTCACTGTGAGACTTACCCAGCTGCCTCTGTCAATGCCTCCTTATCTGTCTTCCTCACTCCTTCCTGGGCTGTCAGCACTGAACCTGGCACTCAGTGAACTGCTCTACTGCTACTTAAAAAAGCTCAGTTAGAAAATCATGTGTCTCTTCATTCCTGTGATCATTAGTTTGAGGCTATAATGAACTTTTTAGTCCTGTGGAAAACGCGAGAACATGGACGTACAGCTGTTCTTCCCATATGCCAGGTTATCTAAGGTCTAAATCTGAAATTCGAAAGAAAATACATTCCAAATGCAAACCACACCTTCTAAGCAACCTTGCAAATTGCTTTCACTCTTCCACTTCTCTTCCACTTATTCTATCTCCTTGGTGCATAAACTGGAATTCTTTCACACATGGATTCTTTCTTACAAATTCTTTTCTGTTTCTCACTTGAAGCAGTACTGCTCTGGGGACATAAAGGAAATGTTCAAAAGTGTTAGCAGAAGTACATTTTAGTGTCTCCCATAGCTTGGGTGAATGAGTTTTCCTAAGTAAAGGAGAAAGAGGGACTTAAGGATGCCTCCTAGTTGCTGTAGATTCCAGAAGGGGCTCACCTCACGATTCCAACCTCTCTGTTCTTTGCTTTCATTATCTTTTTTAATTGAAAAGATAGTAATGTGCCTTAAAGGAGGTGCTCTATATTAATACAGAAATCACCGATGACCATACAACCTATACCATTTTCACTGGGCAAATTACCTTCTTCATATCATTACACTTTGTGTAATGATAGTGTATTATGCAGCCCATAATTCTACACCCCTGCTATTCGCAATACTATTCTGTTGATAGACCTAATTTAGGAATACAGAATTTACTAGCTCCTATTTCTAACTGGGGCCTACAAATTGTTTCTGAGGTTTTGTTTAATAGATGCTGCCGCACTGAGAAGTAGCACATGCCAAGAGCTCTGATAGATACACAAGGTGTAGACCAGACACTTAACACATATGATTTATAAGGCCCCCAATCACCATTCAGGGAGGATACTCTCAAGTCTGTTTTACAAATGAAGGCACTTGAGTCTCCTCGAGGTAAAATACTTCCCCAAGGGCACTCAGTGAGCCTGTGACAGAACCAGGATTTGAAATTCATATCTATCTGACTCCAAATCTCATTCTTTCTCCTGTAGGTCTAGAACTCTTTATTTAGTGGAATTTCCCCAAGATAAACTCCCAAGAGTGGAATTGTTGAATCAAAGAGTGTGACTATATCTCTGTGGGCCTTGTTACTTACCCATCAATGAAAATAACAGTGACAAAGTGACAAGAAAAATTATGTGCATACCTATTGTCTACCTCCCAAAGATCTCATGCTCTTTCAGATCAGAGGGAAGCACTGTCAGGCTCTGTTTTTTGTTTTTTTTTTTAATATCTGAGAAAATTATATGCAGGGAAATTTAGTTATTACTTCATGCAGCAGATTTCTTATGATTTTATGAAAAATACTGGAAAAGATGCTGTTCAAAATTTAGCACACTGTAAATAAAATATTACCATAGAAGATTTTAAATATTTGTTTGTAACTCTATTGGCTTAGATGGAATTCTTAGTAAACAGGGAAACACATATTTAATCTGTGACTAAATAAGGGGCTTTTGTGTAACAAAAATTAGAGGGGTCCCTTTAACCAGAATAAAAATAAATGTCAAGGAGACAAAGGGATGCTTTCATGGTTTGAGATACACTATTATTATTATGCCTTTTCAACAAGTATCAATGCTCTCTCTTCCCTTTCACTGGGAACAGTGGAACCTTTGCTGAACTGACAGTCAGTCAGAGCCAGTCAACAGACACTGCTTTAGGTCACATGGCTCCAAGAACTGTTGTTGCCATGGCAACTGCACTATGATAAATTAGCCTGTCGCCACTAAGTATTTGGTTTGCCTACATGCCCTAGAAGGTGCCGTTTTGATATTCTCCTTGACAGTTTTGAGCTAATCTCTGATTCAACCTTTTCAGCAGGCTTGCTAACATTTACATATATTGGGGGAGAGTAAAGGGAAATTAATATTTTTCACTCATTAGATACGTGTCACTGTTTCTGAATGATTAGTATATTTAAGGAGTATTTTTGCATTCTTACAAAGTTTGACCATTGTTTCAGAAACCCTTCTACGCAAGGTTAATAGGGATTTATTTCACCTCTTAGATACTTATGTATTAGTGTCACTTAATAATTGAGATAAACTACTAGGTTTAGCAAAACTAGAGGGAAAAAGTGTAGCTATAAAAGCACTGGAGCTTGTAATAGCTTAAATAATTATTTTTCAAAAATTAGCACATTTTTATTGTTTAGAGGATTACTTCCTTAATAAATTCTCTGTCGATATTGTAACAGTTTCTTTTCTTTCAAGAGGTACAATTGAGTTTAGGAGGTGGCTTTTTTTTTCTTTACTCTATTTCTTTACTTAAATTTAATACAATTCATTGACATTGGCATGTGAAATGTAACAAAACATACTGAGATTCCAAAGAAGGTATATGAAAACTTAATAATAATTAACATTTAGCAACTATGTAAAACACTTTCACTTTACAAGGTGTTTTACATAAATTTTCTCTTCTCATCTTCAACACTCTCTCACGTTGTTATCATACCCATTTTACACATGATGGAGAACACTTGGAGAAGATAAGAACATTGCCAAAGTTATAATGAAATTAAAACAGCCCAAAATTAAAATCGAATATCTGACTCCAAATATAGATTCTTTACGCTACATCCTTACCAAAATAATTGTCTCTTTTTTCTAAGCAAGCACCTAAGTAGTTACATAATAGACACATTAGCTGAAAGCATTATATTATTTATAAAAATTCAGTAATTTTAAAACTTTAAATCCTGTGATATATATATATATAGATATATATATATATATATACACACACACTTAGGTTGTATGTAAAGCTGCATACCACATAGAGAACCTAGATAAAAGGATATTAAAAAACACAAGTGATTTAAGGAAAATTCTGCATTATTATTCCCATAATTTTTCTTATATGAGATAAGCAAAGAAGAAAGAAAAAAGAAAATCTCTGTAGAGCAGAGTAGAACAGCAGCAAATTTCTAATGTTAAACTTGAATTACTGGAGGTGGGGGATGAAGGCTGAGATTCATATGGTTGTAGGAAAAGACTATATTTCTCCTCCGACGGCCATCAGGGTGTGTCCATTCCCTGGTCCATCCTTTTCCAGGCATGTTTATTTCATGGATAAGCAACACAACCTGTATCATCCAAGGACCTGTTAGAACTGCAGAATCAGACACCACCCCTGCATCACCCTGAATCAGAATCTGCATTTTAGTAGGATCCTGGATGATTAATGCACATTCCAATATTTCAGAAGTACTTCATTCACTAGAGCCTTTACCAATAATCAGGAAGGAAAAGAAGAAAAATACAGAACATCAAAACCTGTCTCTCATCCACCCATTGACCTGATAGATGAGACAACAATATCATCCATTAGCAATAATTAGCATCTTCAAGGGAATTGATTGCTTGATAGTGGAGATGGAACAATTGAGTCTTGATGTGAGATAATAAAGTCTAGGATGTCGGGGACTATACCAAGCACAAAATATGTGTCACACACACACAATCCCTTTTGAATTCAAGTTTGTTAAGGGAAAGTTTCAAAGCATGCAATACCTTGCTTGGGCAAGTCCTATGATAAAGGGCGATCTGCAGTGCAGGCCCCTGGGAGCAATTTATCAACAGAAGTATCTGGAAGGGAACAGAAGACTAACAGCCTGTTAGCCCTGTTAACTAGTCAAGCCCTGGGTTAAATTAAAGTTTGCAAAGCTTTTCTTTGCAGGAGTCAGATGCCAAAGTCTGGGCTTTTTTTTCTTTTTTTAAAAAATATTTTATTTATTTATTTGACAGATAGAGATCACAAGTAGGCAGAGAGGCACAGAGAGAGAGGAAGGGAAGCAGGCTCCCCGCTAAGCAGAGAGCCCCACGCAGGTCCCAGGACCCTGACATCATGACCCCAGACGAAGGCAGAGGCCTTAACCCACTGAGCCACTCCCAGAGTCTGGGCTTTTACTATATCTTAAGGAAGCCTCTTCTATTCCCCTCCATCAAATCTTTCTTGCCTTGAATCATTCCATAAGGACTTCCTGATTTAGTAACTAGCTAATATAATTAAATGCGTATGCTAGTCATTTCCTGAAAATGAATAATATTAATCCTGGGAGACAATGTCTTAATCCAAATGTGTGCCAGTAATGGAAGAACTATCCATTTTCCTGTCCCAGTGGTAGGAAGAGATACTCTGTGATGGTTGAAACAAATGGTGATTCTTAAGGCACTGGGTTTAAGCTACTTGACTCTGGCCACTTGATGTTATTACATTTTAATCTTTAGATTAATTAATAAAGCTAAAAAAATCTCTTTAGCCTGCCAATAGTTCCCATTAAAAATGTTTGTACAGACACTGAAATTATGTTAACAGAATTAAAAATGAAAGAAAAATAATTATTACACAATTTTGCTTTTCCTACAAACCAAATCCTTTCTATTTTTCTTTATTTCCTTCTGGTCATTTACAAGCAATGTCTACTTTTTAAAATGTAATTTCAGTCATGACATCAGTACCAATTGTCCCTGACTTTGCCAGAGCCACTAGAGTCACAGATAATCTGACGCCAGCAGGCTGCATTCGGCCTGGTTCCAGAGCCAGCTCTGCACTAGATGGGCTTCAAACCCAACCCAGGCAGGTGGTGTTATATTGGTGGGTGGGTGGTGATGGGGACAGAAATTACCATCATCCATTAAATATTTAGGCTGCTTAAATTTTTATTCACAATAAATAACTGTGAACTCTTATCATGTAGCTTTCCCCTTATTTTGAATTATTTCTGTAGTACAATTTACCATAAGTGAGATCAGGAGGTTTGGAAATGCAAACGTTTTTTGAGCCCTTTAAATATTATGAAAATGACTTTCAAAAAGCCTGTTTTGCTCCAGGCCTCAGAGTTGGGAGTGGAAGTCCCATTCCTAAGTCACAACAACTGCCTGCTGGGGTCTAATGGACAGCCCTGAACTGAGAACAACTACCAGAGCATGATGTTTTCTCTGCAAACCTGCCTGGGTATCAACATTTAATGTCCCCCCATTTCGTTGATATAAATATCCCCTTATTTCCTTATCTTAATAGCTTTAACTAACATATATTTATCAATATGTCCATAGCATGCTCCCTGTTTTCTCTTTTTGGTTCTCTAGGAGGTGGAAAGGTGAAAAATAATGGAAGCAACTGTTAAGTTACACCTTCTCTCAGAAACCCTTTTACTGTCACTCTCAACTCTTCATATGGGATAAGAAGAGAGAAAACAACTCAGCTTAAAGACAGAAATGTAGGGGGGCACCTGGGTGGCTCAGTGGATTAAGACAGAAATGTAGGGACGTGGGAAAGAAGAGTGTTTGTCCCTGGTGCTAGTGGGCTAAAGAAATCCTCTGTGGAATCTGGATGCCGGAAATACCGTAAATGCTCTCAACAACTGGAAGGGACGGTGCATATTTTAAATGGTGTCTCAAAGTCAGAGGGTATCCCCTGACATTATGTTTCAGTGTGAATAACAAGGACTTTCTGGGAACAAACAAACAAACAAAAAACCAAAAGAACAACAATAACAAACCTTTTCCACTCAAATATCCTCTCAGAAAGTGATGGGAGAAATGCCGGTGGTGGCATTTCTTTATAATGAAGCACAGCTCTGGGCTTCTGGGTTTTGAATCTTTCCTGCCTGCTGATCCTGACCAGATGCGATAAGAAGTAGATCATTCATGCCACCAATTACACTTCTTTGGGTTTTAATGATAACTAGACCCAGACAATGGGAAAGACCTTCACGAGCCCTAGGGAGGGAAAAAATGCCAAAAGCTATAGGAGAAAATAGTTTACAGTTTGTTTTTTATTTCAGGTTTTCAAAGACCTTTTCAAGCAATTATTAATTAATCAGAGAGAGCCTCCATAAGGTGGACGTTCTTAATATTTCATAAAGAGAAGAGCAAGAAAGGAAAGAAGTATAGTGTGACAGAGAAGCAGAGCCAAATCGCCCAGAAAACACAGGGGCTCAATGTTGGGAATGATGGAAAATACAGCTATAATTTATCACAAACCTGTTCACAAAAAGTGGTGGGTTGTCTAGACGGATGGCAGTGTAATAATATTTGGGAACTTTTCAGGACAGTAGTGATATCTCTTCTATATCTCTAGGGACTACCACAAAGTAGGCTCACGATAAGTGTTATAAGGCATGGAGTCTTACTAAGTATTAACATCAGACATAAATTAGTTTATCGTCTGCTTAAAAGTAGAAATCAGACTTCAGTAGAGTAAGCTACACATAGGTGAATTGGATAGTGGAGGGAGTGGATGGTAAAAATCATAATAAAATGGAGAGCAGTGTGAGCTTGTACAAAGAGCATATGGTCTAAGGGCCAGACCAACTTGGATTCAAATTCTGACCGTGCTATTAACCTAGCTGTGTGCTCTTAACCACATGACTCAAACTCTCTACATTTAAGTGTCCTAATCCAGAACACAGTTGGGAATAATGAGAGTATAAATATTAGTTTTCTTTCCCTTGAAATTAAAGAGACTCAACTGGTCAGGGTGCCTCTGTCTCCTCAACTAGAAAACAACAATAGTGAAATCAATGTCCCTAGCATCCCTTCTCACTTCAAGGGTTGTTTGATTCTACAATCTATTTACATAGCAGAGTTCAGTCTCCTCAGTGTACCACAGGGATACATTCCTGGTGATTAAATCTCAAGCACCACTCACAAACTGATGGAATAAATTTTTATTTTTCTTAGGGCAAGAGTTTTCAGAACCCTGCAAATCCTACCATGTCGGTGACATCATTTTGCTGCAAGGAAAGGCTGTGCACTGGGGCTTCCTTGCAATCATAGAGGCAAATCTGCTATAGAAAGTGCTGCTGGATCCATGTCTTCTGTTATTTTTACCAGACATTTCTGTGCTTGCTTGAAATGCCCCAAGTGATGTATTTTGTATCGCATCCATCGTCACTGGCAGACCTAGTACTATAACTCACAGCCAGCATCCAACAGGCCCATGTATGCCCCTGTGAGGGCCACAGGAGAGGTATGTCTTCCTCTCTTCTTAAGATTTAGGATAGTGCTAGGCCAGGGATGGAAAATGTCAGGAACACATGCCATTATTCCCCTCCCTTGCCTGTGGAATATATCCCTGATCGACCAGAGCTCGCTCTCACTCACTGAACCAGCGTGAAGCTTTGGAATTCTCCTTAACATAACTTAATGTTGCTCTATACAGGCAGTACACACTGGGGTTGGAAGTTAGCATGAAATCTTTGGCTCTCCTTGCTTTAGAGTAGTTTTAACAATTGGGCTGAAGTTGCAAATTCAAACTGGACAAAATAGGAACGAAAAAATAACCAAGGAATTTGCAGTGTTCCTCATCTGTAAATAAAATCACAGAATTTGAAACTTGTAGGAATAGACCTCAGCAGATCTGAGACTAAGTCACAATAGAGATGGTCCCTGGAGGAAAGAGAGCTTGGGCAAGTAAAAAGGGAGATTCTGGGATTGTTATCAATCACTTGCTGTGGGCAGTAGCCAGAACTTGCCTTTATTGCGAGGAGGAGACAAAGGGGTTCAAAATCCCATGAAGCTGGAAAGCAGAGCTTTCCCAAAGTTCTTATAGGATCGTCATCTCAAGAAAATGGCAGAAGAAGTAATATCAGGGTCTTTATGGGGCCTAGAAAACCAGGGTAGCTTGGCCTTCTCACTGGGAATACCCTGGTATCTCCGGCTTTGGGCAGTCTGGGTTAGTAAGCTTATCCTTTACCTACCTAACCACAGCTCAGTCTTGTTCTGCGTCTGTTGGCATATTTCTGTCAAATGTTATCACGATCACTTTGTTGAGTATCAAGCAGACCACAAATGCAAATATGTCTTTACATGGTCAGAGCTCATCCAAGACATTCCCTCCCAGAAGGAGACGTGATCCAGAAGAAGAAATGACAAGGTTTGCCTTCCACATCTACCTCCAGCTGCCATGTTGAAGAGGAGAAGCTTGGGTGGACCCACATATCACACATTTGTGCTTGCCTACTTGAAAACAAAGTAAAAAAAAAATGCTTTCCACTCACATATAAGTAATAGTGCATTTATGAGAAAACAAAGACAGAAAAAAAAATCAAAATGCTAAATAAAAAAGGTGAAAGTTAAACATAGAGAAGCGGGTGAGAGATTCTTCTAATGTGGTAATAGGAATAGCTTTCTTATTCTCTTCAAGTTTCCAGGGTAAAACAATGCCTCATATGTATCATCCCAAGAATAAGTGTTCATTGGGCTGAATGAATAGAAGAAAGAGAGAGATAAGAAGAAAAGGAGACGAAAAAAAATAAGGAGGAGATTTTTACAGCATACCTCTTTTACTTAAAAAGACCATGCAATAACTAATAATGGATGGCTCCTGAAGGAACCCACAAGAATTTATATGCAGACTAAAAACCTCGGATAGTTTGACTTTCCAAAAAATAAAACTGGCAGCATAAAGTCATGTAAGTTGAATATATTACAAAGTTCTTAAAGTTCAAATTATACTGTCATATAGAAGGCCTTCAGTATTTCCTGGAAAAGCAAATTTCTATTTCAAAAGTAAACTTTGTAGCTACTCAAAAATGAAAAAAAAAAAGCCTTCTGAGTCTGCGCTGGGGGAAAGAAAAAAGACTACAAGTATTTTAAAGCCAACTTCTAGAGGGCACATCAGGATTTGAAAGGATGTAATAAAAGATCTCCTTACAGCTCCCTGAAATATATGACAGTATTTCAAGGAATCTGGCTGAGACTGACACTGACTCTCATTTGAGACTTTAAAATAGAAGACAAACTGTCCCAGCTTTCAGCAGTCGCTTCATTGTTTCAGAAGGTATATACCCACAGGTACTGGGTCCTTCCTATCTTCTCTTTCAGATCCTTTACCTCGACTACGGCTGCCTTGATGAGGTAGGCTTGGCCTCACCAATAGATAATTCTCACTTTTTAATCACCTCTTCCCGATCTGTGCCTACCATCTGTCCCTTTCAGCAAGGAAATATGAAAATGCAGTAGTAGAGAGCTTTCCTTGTTAAAGAATTTAAAGAAACTTGTTTATATTTTATATAAATATTTATATATATATATTTTAAATAGTCAAAATACAAAGATTAAATCATCTTTATCATGCAGAAGTTTTTTAACATAAGAGCACACATTCCTAAGGTAAAATTCCTCATCCACCCAGGCCACAATTAACCTTGACTCCTACAGGATGCCTGGGTGGCTCAGTCGGTTAAGCACCTGCCTTCAGTTTGGGTAATGATCCCAGGGTCCTGAGATTGAGTCCCACATCGGGCTCCTTACTCGGGCGGTGGGGTGGGGGGGTGGAGGTTTGCTTCTCTCTCTGCCTGCCATTCCCCTGGCTTGTATGCTCTTCCCCAAAACAAAATCTCAACTCCTCCGATTCCTTCACACCTCTCATTCCATCAGTAGCCAAGCCAATTCTGGTCTGTTCTCTCTCCTAACCATCCTCTTCTCTCCAGAGCAATCTGTTTTCCTTACATCAAATCACCAATCTCCCTGATTGTTGCAGATCTGATATGATAAGGCCATAGTCCTCCTAAAAGCCCATCAGTGGCACCCCCTACTCCCCAGTCCCCAGGATAACTCCCTGATAAAACATGCAATGCCCTTCCTGACCTGGCCACTGTTTCCTTCACAAGCCCCTTCTCCATGCTAAACTTGTCGAGACCTTTACACAGGACGTTTACTCTGCATAGAATGTCCTGATCTAATAAAACAAAGTTATGGGACAAACCCTAGAGTTCTTATAGTATATCTATTATAGCACTAGCCACAGTATTTTACTTGCGGTTATCTGTCTTACCCTATGGAAGACCTTTCCTACATGTACGGAGATTTATGTTCTGTTTCCCACACCAGAAGAGTGCCTGGCACACAGCAGTCACAAAACACACATTTGTTATACAGCTGCTCCTGATATCATCTCTAGACTCAATGTTGTAGGTTCACAGAATAATTATAACTGAATGCAACTAAGATCATGTTCTCAGCTGACCTAGAAACAAGCCAGAAGGCACCATTCCATGCCTACTCGATGCTCACCTCAATGGAAACAAACAAAGCAAACACAAAGAGTAAAGTTATCTAGTCTGTTAAAATATCCGATGATCAAATAGGAAAATATAGCTGCCAGAGACTTGCCAGCTTAAACACTAGGTTGAGTAGCCACTGGTTACTGAAAGGTCATAGATAAGAATAAATATAATCTTAAAATTTTCCACCTTTTGAAAAGCAAGTCCAAATGCAAATAATTCCTAGGAATCAAGCTGACCTGTAAATGTGAAATGTCACATTTTTCTTTAGCCTCATACAAACTCTCTAAAAATCACATTTTTCATGCCAAGGGTCAGCTATTTATTTCTCTGTCAACCCTGAAATCCTCACCCATCAAAGAGAGAGGTGAAGATATGGGCAAGGCATATGTCCATTCCTATAGGAAGGTTAACCCCAGAGACAGAAGCTGAGATCCCTAAACCAACTGTCATGGGTCCTAAACAAGAGGAAGAGGAAAACTATGAGACTTGGAAAAACCTAAAGAAAAA
Source organism: Meles meles (assembly GCF_922984935.1). Classification (NCBI taxonomy): domain Eukaryota; kingdom Metazoa; phylum Chordata; class Mammalia; order Carnivora; family Mustelidae; genus Meles; species Meles meles. The sequence goes on from NC_060069.1 coordinate 64,692,777, forward strand.
GTCCCCAAGCTATAAGAAGTTGAAAATATGGGATATGGCTGAATGGGAAGCATAGGAAGTTTTCTTTAAAAAGCATAAACACTGATTAGGAAAATCAGATAATCTTCAGTCAAGGGCTATCTGAGTAAGGAATCAAATTTCAGATGCCAAGTGCAAACTTGCCATAATAAAATCTACAGCAGAAGATCTGATCATTAGTTTTTATTCTAGCTTGTCATTAAAATGACTTAAGTATAAAAGTTGTATTTTAGACAAGCAAAATACATCTGAAGTTTCAATATATACTGTGTAATGTTGTGAGACAAATGGCTCCATCTCTGACACAGCAACTGTAGTACGTCCTTCCCATTCGGCTCGGATTTCTTGAAGGACAGTGCAGTGATTCTCAAAGTAAATCAATAAAATTCTACAGCATTTTCAGGCTTCGTCTACAAAAAGAAATTAAGCCCCCTGTGTAAATACAGATCATTTCCCAATAGAGTTTGCAAAATGAAACGCTCAATTCAAAATGTCTTGAGTGCCATGAAGAGTGCTACCACTCTTCCATACCTCAGTTTTGCAGAATAGAATTCTTTATTATTTTGTAGGGAATCTTAGAAATGAGGATCTCATTTACGTAAATTTTATATACAGAATATGCAAATCTTGAAGAAACAAAATAAGAAATATTCTTCAGGGGGCAGCTAACCAATAGAGTAAACTGTAAAATGAGACTGCAAACAAATTTAAATGCAATTTTACATTATTCAAATCTAATATGCAACAGCAAGAAATGCCACAGAACGAAAACACATTCTTTTTAAAAATTCGCACAAACAACAACAGAAATATCATACTGGCTTCCAAATATTTTGTTTTCATTTCTATTTTGGTTATTGATTTCAGAAGGGAGTCTCTGTATTAACTGTTCTTCTCCCTTCCACACTCCACATAACACTGCAAGCTACACAGAGTACATTACATATACATCTTAAAGAGAGCTTTCACATGTGAATTCCTAATGCATTCATGTCATGTCATGTCACAGTGTCATGCTAAACCCTGGAGAAGGGTTTCCTGGGAAGCAAGGAGAAGTAAATCTATATTCTAGATTCTTTTTTTTTTTTTTAAAGATTTTATTTATTTACTTGACAGAAAGAGATCACAAGTAGGCAGAGAGGCAGGCAGAGAGAGAGAGAGGGAAGCAGGCCCCCTGTTGAGCAGAGAGCCCGATGCGGGACTCGATCCCAGGACCCTGAGATCATGACCTGAGCCGAAGGCAGCGGCTTAACCCACTGAACCACCCAGGCGCCCTATATTCTAGATTCTGATAGGCCAAATGACATTAACTGACTATTTTTAAAGATTTTTAAATTTTTATTATATATTTATTTGACAGAGAGAGAGATCACAAGTAGGCAGAGAGGCAGGCAGAGCGAGAGGAAGGGAAGCAGGCTCCCTGCTGAGCAGAGGGCCCAATGCAGGGCTCCATCCATCCCAGGACCCTGAGATCATGACCTGAACTGAAGGCAGAGGCTTAACCCACTGAGCCACCCAGGCTCCCCAACTGACTATTTTTAAATCAGATGTCAAACGTCCTAAGAATTCCTAAGGTGTTTTTCTGAAATTCTGCACCACAGAATTGAAAAGCAGTTGCAAAAGATACGAATTTGGAGTCAGAAGACAGTCTTAAAACAGGGCTTATGTCAGTTATTGCTTTTGTGACCTTCAAATAGTCACTTCATAACTACCTACTTGTCTCTGCCACAATATGGGGGATATACCACATGCTCTTCTAACAGGATAAAATGCTAAGCAAATGATAATTAAACCTGAATTGTTTTACTGATATATTAGGATTACTTTCTTGGTCAAAATGAATGTTGCCCTGCCTCAGTGTCAATTCTACCCCCGATTCTTTGTACTTTGCATATGTCTTCCCTTGAAACTCTGAAGATCTCAAGATAGTTTGAGATTTGGATAGGTAATCCTAAGTAAATCTTGCCTCTTAAAAATGAGGAGTTAGATTGCCTCTCTTCCTTTCCCACAGTTATGAAAACCTACACGGAACAGAGATGGAGATAGAATTATTCAAAAACCATATTTAGTAATATAAGGGAAGTAATAAAAAGGGATTCATGGGGAGAAGTTCATGATTTTTCAAAATCCATTTTTGTCTATATTTGGCTAGCCTTAATCTGGAGATAATTAGTTCTCTTCTTCTGGTTGGTTACCTGTGTTTGCATATAAGCAGGACAAATGACATTGGGGTATATTCACATCTACACTGTAGCAGATGCACTCAAAGCTATGGCCAGTCTCTGAGAAGGCCCTGATCTGAGGCTATTGTATTAAAAAAATGAAGTAATGCCAAAAATTGAATTTATAAAACTTGGGTATGTTTTAAAAGTATATGTTTGACAAATTAATGCTTATACAGAAAATAAAATACAATATAATTACAAGGTCTCTTCTTTATTATCTCTGCCTTGAGCATTATTTTTACTGACCTTTTAAAAATACTTCTAAAAAGCTTTGCCCTTTTATCTTCTGTGCTTTGGTGAGGAGGGAACATGAGGAGAAGATCCACCAGCTGCTTAAGAGCCTCTGTCTGGAGACAATTGAGAGGAAATGGAAAATCTGACCACACGATCTGTTATGACCTCAGTGGACTGCATACACATCATTTTATTTCCTTGTTTATGTTTCATAATTAACTTGCGTAGCTCTTTGATATCCTTCAGAAAATTGTCGATCTTGTTAATTTGACTCAAGTCAAAGGAATGGAAGCAAAGACCAAATAAAAAATAAGTGTAATTTAAGTTTGCTTAAGCAAACTTCTGGTAAGGGACATTTGGTAAATATTTTAAGCTTTACTGGCCATATAATCTTTGTTGCAACTACTTGACTTTGCCATTATGGCCTGGAAGCAGTCATAAGGACATGTAAAAGAATGGGCATGGCAATGTTCCAGTGAGACTTTATGTAAAGTCAAATTTCATATAGTTTTCACGTGTCACAAAATACTCTTCTTTTGATTTTTCTCAGTTAAAAACATAAAAAGTCATACTTCATTCAGAGGCCCTATAAATCACCTGGTAAGCCAGGTTTGGCCTACCAGCCATAGTTTGTCAGGCCCTGGTTTAACCTAGCCAGTCTAGTTGGACTAGGAATTGATCAATAGTGGTCAAAGTTCACTTATGTTCCCAATTAAAGAGTTTCAGAAAAGAAATATACTTTAGGCTTATTCAAAATGTTTCTGCGAAAACATTAAATTATCCTACCAATTGATACACGTCGCTGTGAAATTTTTTAAACAATCAGTTTGAAAACCTTCAATGTGCTCATATCAATTACAAGAATCATAAATGCAGACTCTATTCTGACTTTTGTATCAAGTTCAGCAAAATTTTGATATTTGAGACTATCCTTTAGATTACTTAAGCTTATATACCCCCAAGCCTCTACAGCTTTCTGCTTCTGCTCAACTAACCAAAATTCACGTTTGATGTTGATTGAAATGGAGGCACTGAAGGAAAAGTAGCAGGAATGGAATTGGCTGCTTGGCAATATTATTTTGCTAAAAATTTCAAAGATGCATATGTTTCATCATTCTCTATGTTAATTATTTTAACAGTTACCCTTTTTAAATAATTCTATCATTTTTGGAAACAACTGACTTCTCTGCTGATCAAACTTGATTTTTATTGCTGCAATCACTTTTAATGTTCTCTTAAAGCTCTATCTGAATGACCCACAGGACAATTTTATTTTTTCTTTAGGTTCAGTATGCTCAGTGTCCTTGGGTCTCTCTGATAGTGTATTGATTATGTGGCTGACAGTATGTTTATTACAGTGACTACTTGCAGTTGGTGCCTTCTGAAAGGACTACGCAACCCTACTCCTAAAAAAGGATTCACGGTTCATAGTGACAGTTTTACAGCAGAAATAAGTAAGTCCCTAGTTAACTGCAAAACAAACAAAAGAAGCAGCAACACAAACTGAGCCAAATAACAAACAACAATGACACACATGACAACGACAACAACAAACACAAGGAACCAGAACAAGTGGCCAGTTCTGACATAGAGGCTAACTATGTTGTTAGAAGAGCTATATATACACCAGTATCAATGGTATGCTGGTTAATGCTTAAAACCAGCTTTCTGGGGAGAAAAACTATAATTTATAGCCTTTGCTGATTTCCATTGTGTGAATACTCCCAACCATGGCCCATTTTAAGCCACCAAGGTGCCATCTCTGAATGCAGAACTGAAAAGATATGCATGCTATTGGCTCTTCTTATAAGCCAGTTTGGGCTAGCTTCAGCACGGCACTGTCTGGTACTGTACCAAGAAATCTTAGTACTTTTTCTGCTCATGTCTAAAAGAGAAACTGCAAAGAAAAACTCCTTCCAATGTTGACTTAAGCAAAATGTAAAGTAACAATGTACAGTGAAATATAATGGTACAAAAATACAATAAAAAGAAAATCCTCCAACTGATTAAAATATGGCAAGATATTGGACTTAAAACACATCTTCAAGATAACTTACAAATAAAGGTCTTGACAGTTTACATCTTTTAGTAAGATTTAAAGTTATTACATACAATGAGAGGGAAATTTAGCAGAGAAATGATCATTTATAAGTGTAAGCAGAACTTACTTTTAAGATATAACCTTTTGTTAGATATTTTTCCTTTCTATGTTCACAGAAACTCAAGTATAATCTCAAAATGCATTTCTTTTATGAATGATTTAACTTTTTTCTCCCAAATATTAACTTTTTACAGTCACCATGGTTTTATGAATGCAAATCTGATTGATTGTAATGACTCACATAGTCTAAAGGGGGCAAGAACACCATGCTATTCCATTAATATTGATTTGTGATATGAGTGGTAGATGTTCATAGCAAGGAGAGAAAAAAAAAATCTATGTCTTCCTTAAAGAACTGAGTCCTTAAAGCTTATCCAGTTCAGTGAGCAAGGCTTTCCTCTTTTAAGATAGCTATTGTTTATCTTGTCTTCTCTATTAGAGCAAGAATGCTTTACTTGTTTTACATTCAAATGAGAGTATCAGGATGACATTATACCTAACCTAGACATAATGAGATAGAAAAGTAAATTGCCACTGGATTTAAGGGGTGCTCTCCAAAAATAAAATCTCTTATTAGGATGAGCCATGTCTGGTGGTGACTGAGACTATACTTGGTAGTTAAACAACTTTTCCAATCTTAGATATTCATATTTAGATTTGAATTTCAAGGTTCTACAAAGCTGCAGTGGGCAACAGCCAGGGTGTTTGTTTAATGATAGATCTGTAGGAACTAAAGAAGGCAGCAGCAATGTGGAAAAGTACCCTTTAAGGGGAGATTCCAAATCTCACCACCTCAATTTAATGTAGTGGTTATTTAGGAAGATAATGGGTGCTTGATGATTTTGTTACAAAGGCATCGAGGTGCTATTTAGGTGATGACCTCTAAGAGGGTTTCCAGAAGGAAAAGTAATAGAATTGAATCTTGGGAGATCTTATTATGAGACAAAAAAATCAAGAAAGATAGTAAGGAGTTTAAAAATGTATGAAAACTGGAAGAGGGAAAAAAATCATGGGGTCAGTGGAATGCAGTTTCAAGAGGGAAGGAGCCAATTGCAGAAGAGAAGAAAGAATTGCTCCTAGATGAAAAAACACTGATTCTGACAAAGAAGATCTCTGGGGATCCTGGAAACAGCATTTGCTAAGACTTCAGAGTACTTTATGTGAAGATTTGATGGGATGTAGTTAGCTGTAGGTTTGAGAATCAAGGCATTTTGGGAAGACCAATTGACAGACCAGTTCAAAGAAGTGGGGGGGGAAGTGTGACAAGGAAGGAAGTATTTATTTGAGTGAAATGAGAATTGAGAGTCATGGTCTCTAGATGAGGGAGAAGATGAATTCCCACTAGGTGAGAAAAGGGGTTGGGAATGTTGTTAGATTGGAAGGCTGGAATGAGAGATCTGGAGATTTCAGGGCTGGAGAGCACTTCATGAAGAAGAATGCTAATGTCTGTTGGGTAATGGGAACTGTAATCAGAGACTGGAATGGAAAGGAGAGTAAAAAACTAGAGGTAATGTCAGAGAATTCCTAGTTGAGACATACCAACTTTGTTCCACAGGCCTATATCTTGTAAATCAAAATAACACATGCCAAATAAAGTCCTAAATACTAAGGAAGTAAAATCCCTTCCTAGGGCATGAGAAACTCACTCAAGCACTCTCAAGATCTTGCAACAATAGAGATGCAAGTATCTCCCTCATTCTTTCAGATACATCATAGTAAGATATGCAAAGGACTCAACTTACAAGAAATATGCTATTTCCCAGAACCAGGGAGACTTTTATTCTACATATCTCTCAGAAGGATCAGCCTGACAGCAGTTACTGGGTTCTACAGAGAATGGGCAAAATAATGCCTTGCCCCAAAGTGGACCATGTCCAAATCCCAAGAACCTGTAAATATGTCACTGGCATGGCACAAGGGACTTTGCAGATGTAACATCCAGATGGGCCCAATCCAATCATATTTGTTCTTTAAAAGACTGTGGTCAGAGAGATACAAGAGGGGAACATAAGCAGGAGCAATTCAAAATGAATGTCAGATGCCTCTAGAAGCTAGGGATGTCCCTCAGCTGATGGCCAACTGAGAAACTGGACACAAACCCTACAACTTCAAGAAACTGAACTCTGTCAACAGCCTAAAAACATCAAGGAAACAGATTTCACCCCAGAGCCAGCAGTAAGGAATGCAATCCTGCTGATACCTAATTTTAGCCCAGTGAGACTTGTGTCAGACTTAAATTTAAAATAATAAATGTATATTATTTTGAGTTAGTAATTTATGGTAATTTGTATGGCAACAATGGAAAGCTAATATACTATAAACTCTGAAGTGTCTATGAGAGTGTATCTTTAATGAACATCGGAGAAGAATGAGGATCCACTTATATAATCTTCCAGGGGAATGAATGATTTGGAGACTCCTTCTCCCACCCCCAAAACTTGCCAGCTACCAAAGACTTTTCCATTCCTATAAACCTGAGTCTCTGGAAATGAATGAACTAACTATCTTGGATGCCTTCGTGTTTCCTCTGGATCAACCACTATTCTCCACTGGCTCCCCAAGACTTCCACTCAGATTTCTGCTAGATGGTATGATAGATGTTGGCATCCAGGAGGATCAGACTAGATATATAATTATTATTACTGTTGTTGTTGAAAGGTTATTATCTCAGTAAGCTGTGATAGTGCTGTAATGGAAGTCTATACCAAATATAGCATGTCATAAAAGAGAAACCAGCCAGTTTATTTTTACAGATTGGGAAAGGTAGGAAAGTAGAGGCGGAGGTGTTTCATGGGAATTCAGTGTGTAGGAGTTTGAAAGTTCGATAGAATGGCAGGACAGTTCAGGCGTACGTAAGGGTACAAGTATAGGCATGAAGAAGTGAAATGACTTTGGTTCCTTCTCATTCATATTTTGCATAAATGGGGAATCAAAGGTGTGAGTGGCAGGAGGCCAAAGATGGGGTTAGATAAATATCCAGGGTCCATATCATGCAAGACTTGCTATGACATAAAAAGGAGTTTGGGATTTATAAGCACTAGGCAAACTAGTACAGAATTTTAAGCAGAGGAAAACAAAATTGCATTTATGCTTCTGATGCAGCATGAAGGACAAATAGAGGTAGGTTAAGTAAGAAATAAAGACACAGGTTAGGAGCCCATACAATAATGGTAATGCAAAAAATAATTAGAGCCTGAGGTAAAGTGATAGACATAAAGTGAAGATCTGAAAGTGCTTAGAATGTGCAGGATTTGGTGACTTTTCCTAAAGGATGGTTGAGGCAAAAGTCAAAGATCATTATTAATCATCATAGTCATTGCCATAATTAATTTTTGCTGGGTCTTAACAGATGCCTGTCACTGTGTTAAGCACTTCACTTAGATTATACTATGTGACCTGCACAATAACACTAAGAAAAAGGTGTGATTGTTATATCTGTTTTATCAGTGAAAAAAACCTGAAATTTAAAATTTTTCAGTTACACTTGTTAGCATCAGAGCCAAATTTTCAAACTCCAACAACTGACCTTAGAACCCATCTACTGCAAAAGTTGTACACTCTTGGCCACTATGTCATTGCCTTCCAAGGCTTACACCCAAGTTACTGGTTTGGGTGACTGGGTAGATGGGGGTACCACTCATTTAAAAAGTCAAAAAAGAAAGATGAATAACCAGAGTTTGGAAATATATTCAATGTGGGACATGCTGGATTTGAAGTGCAGGAGACATCTAGGTGGAGGGCCAAGGGCTCTTAGATTTCTGGATCTGATTTCTCATGCCGGGGCCAAAAATTAACGTAACTAGCAGGTATACAAGAAGCAGGAACCCAGGAAATACACAACTCTACTACAGATTAACCTCAGATACTTAAAAAAAAAAAAAAAAGAAAGCTTCCCTAAATCTCCAAGATAGTACAATATCACCACCTACCGTGACGGCTGTCAAGGGCAACCTACCTAGAGTCAGTTTAATACCTGACCATGGGGTCATGGTCGCAAATTTTAGGCACTCTTCACTTCCTCTTCCCCTGTCCTGCTGTGGTCACCTTCCTCTGCTGCCTCCTGTTTTCCTATCCTATAGTTCCTGAACCATAACTGGGATGGTATGGGATAAGGAGCTGAGCAGAACCCTTCGAGTGTCCAGCAACTGAAAATCATAGCAAATGTCCCAATTTGTAGTTCTAAAAAGGTTACTTTAAGATTATCTCTTATTTTTTCATTTCTTATGGTCACCTTTTGTTTGTTTTATCTTTTCCTGTTGCTGAGACTTATCAGTCTGCTGGGAAGTTACATACTTTTTGAAACTTTGTTTTCTCATCTGTGAACTGGGGCAGCTAATGTATATCCAAAAGTGCTATTCTGAAGGTGAAAAGAAAATGATGCACACCAAATATGCATAGGAAAATCTCGATAATGTTTTGTTCCTCCCACTTTCCATCTTACCAAACCACATTTAGAAAGGATACAACATATCTGTTTTAAAAAAAAAAAGCTGCATAATATGAAAACAGAGAACAGAGATGAGGGAACTGTTGGAGGATATGATGTAGAGACTCATAAAATAGTATGTTCTCACAGACCCAAACATAAAAAGGAAACTAACATGAAGATACAGAAAAATAAGAGAATTGCAGCATTTAAATATTGCCTTGATGTAAAATATACTTAAAAGTAAAAGTACTTTACTAATAAAGTAAAAATGATTTCTCTCAAATACCCATTTGAAATAAAGCCATTTCATTTACATATTTAAGTAGAACAGTGATTCAGGTACCTGTTACTTCCCCATGAAGCCCACTTCAAAAACATAATTGCTCTGACCTTGGCCATAGAATATACATTCTGCCATTTAGTGCACATTTCTACATATTCATTCATCAAGTATTTATTACTCACTGCAAGGTGTGAGGCAGTGTGCTAGAAGCAATTTTGTCTTTTCTGCATGATGGGCATTATTGTGACTTGATTAGGACAGAGCTGGAGGGTTTATTTAGGGATAGTATAATTAGATTTCATTTGAGCATTAGGTATTAGAAAGGCTCAACCTTTCTAATTTGAGTATGTTGGATTTGAGCAGTCCCCAGGATCCCTCTGTGGGGGCCGTTCACACCTACTGTCCCGGTAAGTTTTGAGATTGTGCTGGGGAGGTTGGAGAATGGCCCTGGACACTGGCCAGAAGTAAATCATCCTCATTGTTCAAGGTTTGTGGATATTTCAGCGAGGCAAAATTGGATTTGGACTTTTTAGAGGCAAAAATAAAAGTCAATCTAAGTATACAGGGGAGGAAGGATGTACGGGGCAAAGGGCAGAGCACACCTGAAAAAGAGAAACTATTTTAGGATTGGGCTTTGATCAAATGAAATACTCTGAAGGTATTTGAAAACCCTTTGCTCTATAAATATCTTAAATGATTTTCGGATTATTCAGGTAACTTGAAAATCCAACAATAAACCACATCAAGTTAAAGAGAATCTAGGGAGATATTGTTATTAGCCCACAATGCTCCCAGCTGGGGACTGAGAGATCAAGGTATGTATCTGCTCTTCTCCATTATTGAGGCCATTGCACCTGATCAATAGTTGAGAGAATGAGCAGTGTATAATATTACTATTGTGTTAAAAGAGTTCATAGTTCTTTTATGGCTTCACCTGTTAACCTTTCTGACATTTCTGTGTAGTGTGGAACAAGTGGTCTTGTGTCATCTTATGTCATCACGGAACTAAACATGCAAGGAGAAATAAATGATTTGGTTGGAAAACAGCTACTTAGCAGTAAACAGTAAACAGAGGACAAGATATGTCTGCTAATCCCCACTACTCTCCTCTCCAGTCCATACATTATTCCCATCAAGATAAACACTCATCGATGAAGGAGTCAATATTTAATTTCCTTCTAGTTTTTTCCCAAGATCATGTAATTGAACTCTCTCATTACAGGTGCAACCAATTCTTTTTCAATTTGTAGCTGAAAACTGCCATCACACACAGATTCTGACCATATTTTAATGAAGCCTTTTATTAGCACAGTGGCTTCTATTGCCATTGTGAAGGAGCTCTCCGATTTTCCATTAGAGGCCATGCTTTGGATGGGTTTATAACTTGGAAGTAAACCTTTTTGTCAGGTTGAAGTAGGGCAAAAAGGTTTTAGCCTTAAGAGTACTTTGTTATTTCATAATAATAAATCAATTTTCCTTCAAGATCAGAGTGCAATAACAATTTTCTTCCAATGCTATCTCCTTGTATTTCTCCAGGTTTATATAAATGACCACCTTTCACACATTTATATCTCCAAAAAGCATTTGCTGAGGGTCAGAAAAAAGGGTTCAAGAGTAAGGCAGGTGAACGTTCTGTGCATGATGCTAATGCAATATCCATAAAGGCCAGAGGATTTTGCACCAAGAAGAATCTCTGTACCAAAGGCACATGAGCTGCATTTCTGATCTAGGCAAGCTTTTTCGCAAATGCATTCTGTTGGTCCCCCAGGAATTAGACAAATGTGTGTGAGTGGTTCTGAACAAACCTCTCACCATTATCTGAAATATAACTGAGGGGGAGGTCCTAGAAATAATGGTTAGTATTATGGTCCAAACACACGAGAGAGAGTCCCCTGTTAAATGATAATATCATTGCTTCTCTAAGGGAATTTCCTCTCCCAGGCCAGGTTAATACATAAGTAGAATGGCTTCCCTCCACTGTACTCTACAGCAAAGTGGGGTAACTGAAAATGATGACTAGGTCTCGAGAAAATGCTACAGAGCCCCAATGAACTCATGTGATCTTATCTAATCAAACAAACACATATACACATAAATGCATACGCATGAACAGTAAGCCCTTTATTTCTGGAAAATCTCTACTGCTTTCCACAATTTGACACATTCTTTCTTGTGTCTATGAGTTTGAAGAATTAAGTGTTTTTTTTGCAAGTCATTCAGCAAGTAATTGGTGATGGTGCTTTTCAAAGTATGAATCCATACACCGTATCTCTTTTGAAGAATGTGTATTTTATTGGATGCATCTGAATTAAACAGCTTTCTCAACCAGCACAACTAGTTCTTATTACTGCTGTTGGCAGCCAAACAACTATCATGGTTGTTGCCAGACCTTATGTTTGCTGTGTTCTTTTATTCCTTTTCATGTATCACTGTCTTTCAGTCTCAACCATCCTAGCTACCTTCTTTAATATAAATTGGACAGGATTTTAAAACATCATTTAACAACAACAAAAAACCTTTTTACTTCTTGACAACCCAGAGAAATTGATTCTTCTAAAAGGAAACAGATTTCTTTAAAAACAACATGTCACAACTAAATGGTCATGCCATGGAACTTTATAATAAAAGGTATTAACCCCTTGGGATTCCTACACTGACCTCTATTTTGTTCTCTTTGTCATAGTCTTCAGCAAGGCAATGGCAGGTAGCTAGCTAGAGGCTATAGTTATGCAGAAAGACAGGGCAGAGAAGCAAGATGGCTGCAAAGATGGGTAATCCACCTGTCAGCAATTCACAATCCTCCTTCCTCAAAAACCATCATGTCATGCTGCCTACAGGCAAAGCTCTTTCTGCTTATATGCAGCTCTGAAAATTATGCTTATTATTGCCATGATCTCAAAAAGGCAAATTATTATTATTATTCATTCCCATGGCCTACTTTCACACTGAACAATTATGACTTCAGATGAGAAATAACAGTTTCATATCAAAATGCTCATACATTTATGGAAATACATAGCTGTCATTCTGCATAAAATTAGAAGCCTTCAATTTTAGTTTCAAAATCATTCTGCATGCAAATAGTGAATACAAACAAAAAATTTCTATAGCTAGTTTGAAATGTAGTATTCTACCCTAACAACGGAAAGTTTCCAGCCAAAACAGTTAATTAACAACTAAATCATAATAAGCCTGTCTTTGTGCATGTCTTGTAAATGGTGAGCTGTCAATAGTCCTTATGCAAATGACAAAAAGGGTAACAAAATGAGGACCTCTGAGCCTTGGTTTTAATTGGGACACTGCAGAGTTGAAATGCTCCAAAAAATCGTACTGCCCTCTTCAACACTTAAAAAAAAGAAAAAAAAAATCATGTGGGTATATAATCTACGGGTAGAAAAAACACACACTTCACAATAAATGTTCTCCAATCTATTATATTGGGTAGAAGTTCTGGGGAATCAAAAATTTGTATTAACAAATTATCATAATATAACATACATTCATTATGTATTCAAAAGAGTCACCTATATTGAAATGAGCATAATGTAAAAATAGGTTTAGTACTATTTAGTTTATCTCTGAGGTTCAGAAGCACCTCAGTATCTTCTTTTGCTTTAGGATATCTATTATTAAATCAATTGTTATTGGACTGGAAGGTTTAGATATGCTTATAATAGAGAGTCTTGGGAATAAAATAAGGTACTGTGATTCACGAAAATTTTATTCCTTGCCTTATGTATGTGGATCATATGCACCAACATGTCCCACCATCACTTGCAACTATTATGCTAAATATCTGTATTATTTTAAGAAATGGGATGCAGTTAGAATATCAGTTAAAAATCACTTAAAAAGTTGTGACTGAAATTCATAAATTATTTCCTTGAAAATAACCCACATTTTGGTGATGGTGGTGACACTTCTTTTTAAATGTTGTGCTTGTTGTTTTGAATCTTCTGAATAAAATTTTTACAAATACAAATTGGTAATTTTAAAAACCAGTTATTAATATAACAATAAAGCTTGAAATGATAGCTTTCAGAGCTGGCTATTTTTAGAAAGCAAAAATTTTGTTTCACTAATATATTTAGAAAATGACTGTGTTTTAAAACTAACCATGGAACATTAGAATTAAAATTATCCTCAATAACAATATTATGTACTGGAAAGAGCATAGAACAGGAGATGAGAGATGGGTTTTCTGTCAGAACTCTGCCTCTAATTAGCCGTTGCCCTAAAGCAAGTCAAAGTTTTCAATTTTAGTGAGATGGAGAATGGGAATTGGAGGACACTTTTCAAGAGTTTTTCCAGCTCTAAATATAAAATATTTATTTGATGCTTTAGATAAAATTTATCAAATATTCTTTATCATAATCACTATGTTAAAAATGTTAAGTTCCTATTTCAACAAGAGTTTATCTTTGCATCAAGTGTTTAGCTATAATGGTGCAAGAATTCAAAAGACAAAATTATCTGATAACAGATGTCTGAGATCTGAATTCTGGACTATTTAGGATTCCAGAGCCATTATGATCCAAGAAACAAAACTGGAGGTCTGCCCTCTACCCAACTTTCTTAAATGTGATCAAGTCCTGAGAATAAGAGGTATATATCTCCACTCTGAATGATATCTACAAGCTTTAAACACACACACACACACACACATTATTTAAATATTATAATATAAAGAAATACACTCTGTCCCAGAAGACATGAAAAAGTTATGCCTTAAAAAAATTAATAGCAATGGTGAATTTTTATTTACACGCTGGAAGCTGAAAATCTCAAGACTACCTCTGATATCAAGGAAATGCAGAAATATTTTGCCTCTGACAAACTGTAAAATCGAATCAAAAAGCCATACATTTTAAAGCCATTCTTTTAAACTCTCCTATATCTAGTCTATTTTATAGTATGATGGGAATCATAATGTGGTGTGGTTACAAAGACATGTGATGGTTTGATAGTTACTTTTATTGGTTTCAGTGGTCTACGGTCATGCACATATTACATGTCCCAAGGAGTGAGGAGGCTACTTTTTTCATAGAAATTTCCTGAGTTGAAACAACAGGATGGAGGTTCCTAGGTGGCTCAGTCAGTTAAGCATCTGCCTTCGACTCAGGTCATGATCCCAGGACCCTGGGTTTGAGCCCCACATTAGTCTCCCTGCTAGTGGGGTGTCTACTGCTCCTTCTGCCTATTGTTCTGCCTATTGTTCTGCCTGCTGCTCTGCCTGCTTGTGCTCTCTTTCTCTCTGTCGAATAAATAAATAAATAAAATCTTAAAAAAAAAAAAAAGGAAACACCAGGGTGATATTCATATAACCAAAGTATTTCACCCATTTTTTTGATTTTTACAGTCATCCATATTTTAGATTTTATTGGTAAAATGCATTATTAAAATTATTTTTTATTTTACTTTTAAAATATTTTACCTTATATACAGTTTAAGGGCTCAGTTTATAATTTAAGAACTATAGAAATCCTGAGAACCAGAGATGCTTGCACTTGTCCCCTGCTGAAAACATTTTGTCTTTATAAGAAAAGAAAAACAGTGACTAGCAAAATTGATGAAACAATTAAAAATGTAGAATACACATTAGGGTATTTCTAGTATTAAAGATGTGCATTTTTTTTCTTCTTATACCTTAACATTTATTTTGCACTTAAAAAGTAATATTCAGATAACAGCAACTTTGAGGAGTAGAGGAAGGAGAACAAAAATTACTCATTGTCCTTTCATAATGCATATCATCTTAGAACTTTGAAGCATTTACTTTCATTTTCTTTTCATAAGTGTCCTTCTTTTACAGAGCTATTATCAGACCATTTTTATAGTTTTGTATGGTGATATTTCATATAACAGCATACAATAAACATGTTGCCATGACATTATAGGATTCAAGTGACCATTGGGTGTAATACCTGCATGAGAGTCTGTGTGGCGGTTCCGTAAATTACCTAAATATTTTCTTATTGATGAGCCTCCAGGTGGTGTAAAATACTTCCATCTCAAATAATACTGAAACAAACATCCCTATAGAGGTGTGTTGTTTTCATATTTTGGATTCTTTCTTATTAATACATTCTTCATCAAGGAAAGAGTAAAAAATAATGTTACTATGTAACTTCCAATTGCTTTCTAAAAAAATTTCCAATTATTTTCTAAAAAATTTTTACCATTCGAAATACAACTGATAGTATAAAAGACTGTATCATTGTTTAACGATGGCTAATTTGGGGATTGGAAATAGATCTTTAATGTCATTTCAATTTACATTTCTTTAAATACAAGAAGGGTTAATTAGTTTTTTATAGCTTTATTAATTACATGTTTTGTAAAGATCACTTCCTGTCTGTGTCCATTTATCTACTGAGTGCTGATATAGTTTCAGTATTTATGAATCCTTTAGCTAATAGATATTTGTATTTTTTTAATATTTGCTGAAAATGATGTCTCAAATAATTAAAATTTTTTTCTCCCTACAGTTTATTTCTTCCTTGTGTTTCCTGTTTTCTTGTTCAGCAGTTCAGAAATATTCAAGCGTTCAACTGAATATTTAGTGAATAAATTATAAATTGTATTTCCTATAAACATTTATCCCTTAACCATTTATTGAATGACCTTCCTTTTCATCAGTGATTTATAATGCTATTTATTATATACTTAACATACAGTATATCAAATTCCTATATGTAACAGGATCTATTTCTAGATTAACTAATAACACTATGTTAAGTATTTTCGTTTTAGAATATGTCTTAAAATGTTTTCCTTGCCTTTAATATGATAGTGACAATAAATAACTTATTCTTTTTACTTCTCTACCATGTACTATATCTAGCACAAGTACTTTGAGTTTCACTTACATAAAGTACTTCAAATGAGTTGGACATAATGTATGAAAAAAAACAACAGAATACAGAGTATGAGTATTGTTCTAAATTATGTGTGGAGATGATTACAAAAATTATGTTAAATAATTTAATTGAGGACAGGGAAAAATGTATAACACAATTTCACAGTGAAACATTGATATTTGCTAGAATCCTCAGGGAAGATCCTCAGAATCCACAAACATCATGACAATTTACCTGAATCTTACTGTATTAGGAGATCATTGATTAATCTGATTTTAATTCATATAAGATAAAAATAGGTATACAGACAGAGATAGAATCTAGGGTCCTATGCATATGCATATGTAGGAGACTTCCTTTTTTATTTTCTATGGGTATGTGTGGGTATTAAAAACTTCAACTGATTCTCAAGTATGTAAGTCCTTATTAAATAACCTAAATCAGTACTTCACTGTTAAAATAGTGTATTAGCAGATAGTACAGAAATGTTATATTTATTCTTCCTACATGAAGATCACTATGGACAGATGTAGGGCACGCCATAAATCTGAAACCATCTATATTCTACTGTGCCTCATTACAAATAGTGCATAAGGATAAAACTTTAAGACTAGGACAGGTGGTTTGAACATGTCCAGAAATATGAAATTAAGCTTTAGGAAAAAAAGTCATAAATAGAAGTTGATGTCTTTGAGTTTTCTGCCTTATTTTCAAATTTTTTAAAACGAAAAGTAGTTCTGTCTCCTCCAGAGAATTCTTATCAAGTACAGAATAGAGAGTTTGTAGCAAAGCCAAAGTAAATTTATTATTTTTTTAATGTTGATTTAATCTATGAGAAAGAAAACCTCTTTGGATTATCAAACACATTAATAGGTTTAAAAATGAGCAAGAAAAAAATGGTATATCTACTTATAAGATACAGCCACGAAGTAATGAAATTTAAACAAAACCCAAAGAATTTATATGTCCAGTAATGGTCTGCCTGAAAAATAATACTCTGACACTCAAAGCATTTTAAAATACACTTGACAGATGCTCTCAAGAATCAGTTCACATGGAATTATATTTTTGATCATGGCCAAATAAATCCTGCTGATGTCCCAAAATGATAACTATAAGTTTGGGGAAATATGCAAAATGATTTGAAAACACTGGGGAACAGCTGTGAAGAGGCAGATTCTAGAGGAAGATGTAAATATCTTTGGAAGAATATAACACAATCAGAGTCTTCACACTATATTATTCATCATGTCCATGCATAATCCAAATTACATTAAAAGAAATAAGCAGCATGATCTATACTCAATAAAGAGACAACTAATAAACACAAATCTAAAGTGACCCAGGTGTCAGAATGAGTAGACAAGGATTTTAAACAGCCATTGTAATTATGCTCAAGGATATAGGAAAACTACAGTCTGTATTAATGCAACAATATATACATCAGCTGAAAAACAGGAACTTGTAAAAAATGAACCTGTAGAACTAGAAAATGCAATATCTGAAATAAAATTTCACTAGAGTCAACAGTAGATTGAAGATACCAAAAGACTCAGTGAATGTGAAGAAAGATCAACAGAAAATGTCCAATCTAAAGAGTAAACAGAGGACATTTTGAGGAATGAATTGACCTGGCCTCTCCAGTATTTCTGATGGGATTGTATATTATTACAACTTCTTTAGGCAATAATGTGACAAGTGGGCCATGAGATGTAAATGCATATTAACTGCTGACTCAATAATACCATTTCCAAAAATTTACCCTAGACAATATAAGGTCCTTGAGGGCAAGAGAAGCCTTTTTTTGTTGTTGTTCTCTGCTATATCTCTAGTACTTAGAACAGTGACTGACACATAGAAGGAAAAATAAATATCTTTGAATTAATGAATGAGAAAAAGGATAGATAAATTCATAAATGTATAAATAAAAAATGATACAAGAACATATATACAAGGGTGTTCATAGCAGTACTGTTTTTTACAAAAAATAAAACCAAATCCCCAAAGACAGATATTTGATTGTATGAAATCTGATATATTCACAGAATTAAATGTTCTTCATATCAAAAATGAGGCAGGGGCGCCTGGGTGGCTCAGCGGGTTAAAGCCTCTGCCTTCGGCTCAGGTCATGATCCCAGGGTTCTGGGATCGAGCCCCGCATCGGGCTCTCTGCTTGGCTGGGAGCCTGCTTCCTCCTCTCTCTCTGCCTGCCTCTCTGCCTACTTGCCTACTTGTAATCTCTATCTGTCAAATAAATAAATCTAAAAAAAAAAAAAAAAAAAAGAGAGGCAGATGGGTATTTATAGCTACAGAAAAATACCCATGATCTAGTGTTTAATGAAAAAGCAAGTTGCAAAACAGTGTATACATATTATGTATTTAATAGAGAGAGATATTAAAACCTTTTCTTTATAATTTAATAGAACCTATAATAAGACAAAGACAGAGTCATTCTTACATGACCACACCTTATTTTTTATTTCAAACTACCTCACTTATTTGGCCCTAAATGGTTTTTAAAGAGCAAATACCTTCTCAAAGGACAAGCATTTGCTAATATTCAGGATATCCAAAAGGAAATGTTACAAATTCTGAATTTGTAACAAGTTGTTTAAAATACCAAGTATGTTTAAAGTACCAAGTACCAAGTGTTTAAAGCAAAGATAACATCACTATATGTCAGTCACTTATCCTGGAGAGCATGAGACAGTGGTTAAGAATATTCACTTTAGAGTTAAAATCCTGGGTTAAAGTCCTAGCTCCATTATTAACTGACTTTGGGGGGGGGGATCCTCTCTTTGCCTGGATTCTCATCTTTAAAATAACAGCTATAAAATTAATTAATTAACTAATTAATTAATTAAAATAACAGCTATCAAGGTAACATTGTAAACATTATGAGTTAATATATGTAAGGCATTTAAAGCAATGCCTGACACATGTTGCTATTTGAGTGTTAGTCATTCTCTTACAATTTTATATGTAAGTTTTGTTATCAAAGCTTTTACTTTTTAACTTTTTACCTTGATATAATATAAGACTTAATAGAAGAGTTGCAAAAATGTACAATTACCATGTATCCTTCACCCAGTTTCCCTTATGTTAACATCTTACATAATCATAGACCATTTATGAAAAACTAAGAAATTAACCCGAGTGCCTAATATTCACTAAAGTGCAGAATTTATTCAAGTTTCTCCAATTCTTTTCACTAACATGTTTTTCCTATTCAAGGACCCATTCCAGAACCCTGCACTTCATTTATTTGTCATGTCTCCTTAGTCTCCTCCAATCTGTGATAGTTCCTCAGTCTTGTCTTTATGACCTTGAAACTTTTGAAGAGGAATGATCGGTTATTTCATATACAATCCCATAATCTGAGTCTATCTAATGTTTCCTTATTATTAGACTGAATTCTTATATTATTGGAAAAGATATCAGAAAGGTGATGTGCCCTTCTCAGTGCATCTTATTGGGGTACATCATAGTGATGTATATTACCTGTGAATTTAACCTTGATCATTTGGTTAATGTAGTGTCTGCTAAGCCTTCATTGCAATGTTATTTTTTCCTTTTGTAATTATACATTTGGGGAGGGAGATACTTTGAGACTGCATATACCTAGCTTTTGTTTAGATTTTTACTCACTCGTTTTGTCATCCATCAGTAGATCTTGAGTAAAGACATTATTACTTTGGTGTTTTAATGGGGATGCTCTATTTCTCTCATTCCTTCTACATTTATTCACTGGAATTCTTCTTTAGGAACAGCTACCACATCAGTCAACCCCATTTATATATTGGTCCACTTATGTAATTGTGTCGGTATGGATTCATAGGTATTTACTTCAGTTTGGGAGTATAATCTAAAAATTTATTTATTTGTTCATTTATTTTATGTATTTAAGTTTTGCTATTCATTTTGTTCCTTAACTTGGTCCAACTGTGGCCATTTGGAGCTCTTTTAATTAGTTACTAAGCCTTTTGAGCACCCCCACCCCCTTTTTTAGTACTTTTCTTATTTTCTGGCAACATGAGATGCCCTAGGCTTATCTTATGTTTTCCTGTCCCAGCTCTGGACTTGTATAATAGCTTTTATTTTTATTTTTAAAATCTATTTTGAGAGAGAGAGACTCGGAAGGGGCAGTGATAGAGGGAGAGAGAGAGCATCTCAAGCAGACTCCACACTGACTGTGGAGCCCAGCTCAGGGCTTGATCTCACAACTTCAAGATCATGATCCAAGCCAAAATCAAGAGTCAGATGCTTAACTGACTGAGCCACCCAGGTGCCCAGGAATTGTATAATGCTTTTAAATCACACTATTTTTAGCAATACTCCATATTTCTTTCACAATATAAACCAACAGTATCCCTCTAAAAATTTCTAGTTATTGTTGAATTTAAGTCTCCTTGTTAATTATTTGATGCATGCAAACCCTGAACATTATTTTAATTAATTAGGATTAATTAATGCTTGCTAATTTTTTAAAATAATATGAAACTCCCCAAATATTTTAAACTGTGAGATATAAATATTTGAAGGTTGAGTTATGAGGAAGAAAGAGTATTTTGTAGAAGTGATTTAACCTGTTCTGATGCAATATGCTGTCAAAATTACCCACTTCTACAGCCATCATAACCTCTGTTCAAAAATTATACATCTTGTTTCCTCTAAGAACCCCTACCAACTTGACATTTCTTAATATGTTACTGCTTTCCAGGAGGAATCAATTTGATTTTTCAGGTCTTTATCACTGTTACTATACTTAGAATGTGATCATATTAATCAATCGGTATCTTCAGTTTTAAAATTTTCTGATTTTTTGGAGAGGCTTTTAAGGCATGTGGTAAGCTTTAAAAAGTCTTATCTACCATAGCCTGACATGCACAAAACTCTTTGTAATCATTGCCTAAGTTCTTACTGGGTAGTTAGAATTCATTTACAAACATATTAGAGGTTCTACATGCTAATCGTATGCCAATAAAAGTCTGTCATTAGATTGAAATTGAATTGAAATGCTGAACTCTCATTAGAATTTGACAGAGTCAGAAGTTTTCTTACACTTAGGGACTCTATCATGTTTAATATCATAAAACCTATTGAAAGCATAACTATTAAAATATAGGCCATTACTAGGAATATATTTGGATTAGAGATCTAAAATTAAAATGCATTCTCATTTAAAAAATAGTGGTGCATTTTTTTGTTTAAAATTGTTTTGAATAAATAAAAGATCTTGCTACATTAATTTTCATTTGCTAGTACAATGTTTGGAATGTTTATTTTTATTATCATATTATCACCTTGTATTTGCATTGCATTTCACAACTTATGATAAAAGGCTTTTGCATGTATTATTACATCTGATGCTTCAAACAAATCTTTTTAGAACACAAAACAAGTATTTTTATTATGTGCATTTTATAAATGAAAAGGCTAAGTGTGAGAGAAATTCAGTGCAGAGTCAGGACTTGAATGTAGACCCTTAGAATTGAGACTCCAGGCACAGATTCTGCCTAACAAGTGAGGTTTGGATGGAAGTAAGAGGGAGCTGAAAGTCACTGTTGCATATACAACAATCAATTTCTATGGGCTCAACAATTTCTCTGCTGCCTATCTTAGTCCCTTTGGGCTGCTATAACAAAATAGTGCAGACTGGGAGGCTTATAAAATGATAAATTTTTTTGCTACAGTTCTGGGGACTGGAAGTCCAAGCTCAGGATGCATGGTTGAGAGAGAGCCCTCTTTTAGGTTGCAGTCTTCGTGTTCTCTAACATGGCGAAAGGGCTAGGGAGCCCTGAGGGATCTCTTTTATATGAACACTAATCCCATTCATGAGAACCCTACCCTCATGATCTAATCACCTTCCAAAGTCCCCGTCTATTAATACTATCACCCTTGGTGGATTAGGCTTCCAAAGTGTGATTTTGGGGTGGTGGGGGATAACAACACAAACATTCAGACCAGAGTATTGCCCTACCAAAGCACACATCCCAGTAGCTGCCAAACACCTTCTGTGTTACTCTTTGCAATGGTCATGTCCTGGATGTCAAAGTCTGAGAGGACATGAGGAGGCATGTGAAAAATTTCTTGCTTTGCTCTAGAAGTAACCAAGGGGGCATGGTGTATATCCTCAGTACTACTGTGTCTTTGACAACCAAAAGCCTGATGACTTGCTAAAGTGATTAGACAGGAGTAGTTGTACTTACTGTAGTGCGCACACTCCCTAATTCCGAAGCCACTCACTTAAAAGGGCAACTTTCTTAGAAATCAGGTTTTTTCCATCTAAAATTATATTGCTCCCTCCTTATGTTCCAGAAACATACCATTAATCACAAAGGGAAATGACCAAGAGAGAAGGGACAAATCTGAAAATTCATTATTCAAAAAGCACATCCTATTAGGTAGTCTCCAGTCCTTGCCTTTTAAAGAGTGACATCAGCATCATGACAGCTGAGTCACTCTTCCTCTTTGTCTCTTCCTTTTAAGTTACAGCCCATAGGACATCCATAGCCCTGCAAAGGATCCTCTGCACAGAATCCCAGGACTCTTACATCCGTACATCTGAAAGTGGGTGGATGGACCTAATGGTGGTAGTGCGACTGGGGAAGTCCAGGAGCAGTGGACACATCCTGAAACCCTGTCAACCTCAGTCACAGCTGGGACTATGACACTTGATGACCCTGGCAGAGCTGGCAGTCCCTGTGACACCCTACATTCTCGCACAATGATACCAGAGACCCCATGACCCTGGCAGTGGCCCCCCACCCCGCAAACCCTGGTGGTACAAGCAGCAAGAATAGTGCTAACCCCTCTGGCATGGGGGTACAGTGTGAAAAGTGCAGGCTCCCAAACACAGCCACCAGGCAACTCCTGTTAGGAGAAACCAAAAACTTGTGCTATAGTGCCATCTGCTGGAAAATACAAGAAAGGCTTCTAATTGCCAACCTGTTGAACAGCTAAAACCAAAGTAAGCAAAAACTTTACCCAAATAAGAAAGGTGTTTGCTACTTCAAATGCAGGGGCAGAGGCACATCTCATCAAACGTCATGAAAAATCATGGTAATACATTATCACAAAAACAAAATGACAATTCTCCAACAAATAAACTCAGTCATGGAAGATTGGAATCTAAGTGAGAAAATTCAATATCCCTGTTTTGAGGAAATTTGATGAGCTACAAGAAAACTCAGGAGGGCAGTTCAATGAACTGAGGAATAAAACTAATGAGGGGAGTACTTTACCAAAGATATTGAAATTGTAAAAAGAACCAAACAAAAATTCTGAAACTGAAGAACTCAATAAATGAAATGAATAAATTAGAAAGCACTGGAGACAGAGCAGATCAGATGGAAGAAAGAATA